>NC_057717.1:87330144-87342649 GCF_004010195.1 Chiloscyllium plagiosum | reverse complement strand
CATCTCTTCTTATTATTGGGTGAAATAAGTGCAATAATAATGGAGAACGTGATGTGATGCTGACATACCACGACAGAATTTCTATCGATAGAGAGAATATTTAAGATTTGTTCTCATCTATCTATCTATCTATCTATCTAACTATCTATCTATCTATCTATCTATCTATCTATCTATCTGTCTGTCCGTCGATCTATCCATTCATCCATCCTACACTCACTCACACTTTGTCTCCTCTCTATTTGTACTCTTTGTGAATGCTTGAATCACACGTTAAGCACAAAGGACCATAATTTATAGAAGTGTAATTACGCAAGTGGACCAATCAAAATGTCTCTGCCATTTGATTTTGACTGGTATGCTTTACACAATCCTTCTCCTGCATTCTCCCCGTAATCCTTGATTCCCTGACTAATCCAGAAACTATCTATCTCTGCCTTCAATGCACAAGATGTCTTGGCCTCCGCAGCCCTCTGTTGCGAGTAACTTTTCGGATTAATCTCCCACTTGCTGAATAAATTCTTCATCGCAGTTCGAAAGAAATGTTCTTTCATTCTGTAACCGTGACCTTGAGTCCTAATCTCTCGTACTAATTGAAACATATTCTCCACCTCCACCCAATCCAAGCATTTCAGAATTCTGAAAGTTTCAATCATATGCCTCCTCATCTTTCCAACTCTATTACATACTGACTCATAAGTATGGGGCCTAACATTTCTCACAATATTCCAAAGTTCTAAAGATAAGGCACTGAATGGGCCATTACACAGTGCTTGTCTGCTTCTGTATTCCAGCCAACTTCAATCGAATACCAACATTGAATTTGTCTTTGTAACCTCCAATTGAGACTTCATGTGAACCTTAAAAGACTCCTGAGCAAGGACTCCTAGGTCCCTTTGTCCTTCACATTTCCAAAGTTTTTACCAGTTTGGAAAGTAGTCTGTGCCTGTATTCTTCTACCAAAGGGCATAATTTTACACTTTTAAGTACTGTATTCCACCAGCAAGGTGTCTGCCCATTCGCCTAGCATGTCCGCGTCCTTCTACAGATTCTGCAATTCCTCAGCGCTACATGCCCCTCCATGTAGCTTTCTGTCATGTGCGAACTCATCAGCACTTCCTTGAGTTTGTAAGTCTCGAATGGTTACTTTTGAAATAAACAGTTGGAGTCCCACTATTGGCCCCTGCAGAAATCTGCTTGTCACCGGCTTCCATTGTGAAAAAGACCCCTTTGTCCTTCCTCTTTGCAATTTGCTCGTCACTCTTTCCTCAATTCTTTCTAGCCATTGTCTCTAACATCACTGGCTCTCATCTTATTTAGCCTCCAACTATATTGTACACTGTCAAAGACGTTCTGGAAATTCAAATAGATCATGTCCACTGGCTCCTTTTTCTCTATTTTGCTCAGTACATTCTCCAATAATTTTAATGGATTGCCAGGCATCTACTCTCCCTGACGAAGCCGTTCTGACTCCATTCTATTTTTCTAAGTATGCCCAAGTACTTAACAATCACATTCTTAACAATGGAGTCCAAACCCATTCCACAAAAAGAAGTTAGACTAATCAGCCGAAAAATTCCCGTGTTTTATTTCCTTCCCTTCCATAACAGTGGTCTTACATTAATCATTTTCCAGCCTTTTGGGACCTTTCCTGACTCCAGTGATACCTGAAATATCGCCACCAAATGCCTCTACAATCTCCGCAGCTGTCTTCTTCATAACAATGAAGGGGAGATCGCTTGGTCTGTAAGACTGATCCATATTGAAAACGTTTACATTCACCTTCTCCTTAGTGATGGCCACTAAATTCATCTCTGACCCCTGACTCTCTTGATTCTCTGATGAGTCTGGTGGTGTGTCTGCCAATATGAAAACTCATGCAAAGTACATACTCAATTCCTCCACCATTTCTTTATGTGCTAATATTATTTATCCCGCCTCATTTTCCATTGGTCTTCTATCCATTCTTGACGCTGTTTTATTTATAGACACCAAGAAAAGAAATCTCTTATCATCTTCATTTATATTGCAGGCTATTTCTTCTCCCCACATAATGATTTTCTTCCCGCTAATCCTCACCACATGATATGCATTTTCTTTTGCATTTACTCTGCCCCTGACTTCGCTCATCAAACATGGTTCCCTTATCTTCCCCTCCCTTCAGAGGAATCTCAGCTGAGCCTCCCGACTTACCACCAAACCTCCAGCCGTTGACGCTTCACCGTCTTTCCAGCCAGACTTCTGTACAAATGCGCTCTGGCCCGGACCTCAGTCATGTCTTTGTTTCCACCTTTACTCAATTGTAATGCTGTTACATCCAATTCAATCCTATCCTTCTCAAATTGTAGGATGCTATGTTATGGTGACTGGTCCCTTCACTTGCAGCTCCCTTATCTATTCCGCATCATGACACATTACCACATCCAGGATTATCCATTCCCTCGTGGGCTTTAGCACAAGCTACTCCTAGAGAAGTAAACTGGACACTCCACATAGACAGGAAGCTTCGGATTATGCCCGAAACGTCGATTCTCCTGTTCCTTGGATGCTGCCTGACCTGCTGCGCTTTTCCAGCAACACATTTTCAACTCCACCTAGACAATCCTTTTCTTGGGGTATGCTCCCAAAGTGAATTTATTAGTCCACCAGCAGATTGAAGTACCCCACGATTATTATAGTTGTGCTTTTCTGACATCCTTTTTCTATTGCCGGGTTAATTTCTTCGCCATATCCTGACTGTTGCTAGACTGCCTGCACAAAGCACCCAATATAATTTTTTTATTCCCTACATTTTCTTATTGTCGCGTGTTATGGACCAGACAACATCCTCTCAAAATATATTGAGAAGACAGCCTAGATCCTAACTTTTTCTGATGCTAACGGCAATTGTGAGGCGTTGCTTTCCAAATGCCATTAGATTGGGAAAACTGCTCTACGTTAAGAAAAGCATACTTCAATTTTACACTAAAGTTGGAATGCAGACAAAATAAAAATAAAATAAAATAATTGGTTTAACTTTAACGCTACAGATACTTTTAACAAAATAATAAATCTGATAAGTACTACTATTTAACTGTTCCAATATTAAGATAACACATAATTGCACTCTTGGCTGTAGAACGCATTGTCTCATATGCACTTTTAGCAGCAAAAAGAGAACCCCAGTTTTAGCTGTCGCATAGAGATGAATAGGACCTTCCACATCCAACTTCAATACAACAACAACTGTCAAACTAAAATAAATAAAAGCCCTGGTTCTGTGGGAGCTCTACCCACTCGTTCAGGCCGCCTCTGTTGTTCCAACTTCTTGAAAAAAAAAGCCCAAGACATCATCAGCTGTTTGTCTTTTGGCTTTGAGAAAACCGCTCAGAACGCCTGTCTCCACCTTTTTACAAATAACAAACCGGATAAAATACATCTCTTGAAGTCATAGTATCTTGAATAATGCAGTTGCACAGCCTATTTTTTTATCTGCTGCAGTCAATATCGTGCAGATACATGTATAAAATGTGATATGGAAACGGGTACAAAGACTTTGACCAATAAGTTAAAATTATGTGCGTTTGGAGGTGTTGCAACATGGGGTAAAGCCCTCTGCTAATTTATACTAGCAACACAGAAAAGATTCACCCCGTGCTGTAATCTGCTAAAATTTTAGAGGCAAAGAACTATTCCAGAGGTCACTGTTTAAAGTAAAATGTAACAATTTTATTCTTTCAGTTCAACAGAGAATATTCAAACCAACAACTATTTACAACTCATTTCTCTTCGACCTATCTTTTACTTGCCACTCTACAATTACAATCTGATAAAAAAAACCTGACTAAGATTTACAAAAATAGCATCACGCTTCAAAACCAGACAGATTCGCCATATCTTGTTTCTCGTTTTTCCTTTGTAGACTCTCCCCAGGAGGGTTTGGATGCTGTGCAGTGCAAACTCCTTCCCCAGAGAGGTTTCTCTCAAAGAGCTCTTAAACTAGCAGTCTACATTTGTTGGTCTTTTGCCAGCTCTCCATCTAACTGCTCAAAGTGTCCGGTTTTATACCTCAAAACATCGGATTATTTCATTGTTTTAATATTATCAAAATAATAAATGCAAATTTGATTGGATTTTGGTAACTTAGGGCATAATTTAACCTGATGGACCGAATTTGAATTTATTTGTTTCATGGCAACCCAGCTACTACTAGCTGTTTCAAACAAGTGTTATATTGTTACCTTGTTCAGAACACAGTGTGCTTGCATGTACAAGGTCTAGTCCTTGCTAGTTCTTCAACACTCTTAAAAGTACAGCGCATCTACACCTTCATCATAGAGGAAACATGCAAGCGGTTGCATTTCTGATATTTTTGTTGCAAATGATATCCTCGCTTGTCGAGATTTTTGGTTAGTCCGTAGTTGGAAAAGTCATTCAAAATAGAATCCCGAAACTGCGGAAGATCATTCAGATTGGTCCACTAACAGAACCCGTATATCTGCATTTGTTATGGCTAATTCCTGGTTACTACATGAAATTTAATGTAGCCTCTGCACCTGACTTGCACATCCTTTGGATTGTGGAAGGAAATCAGCGCACTTAATGGCAACTCATACTGATGGAGGAAGAAGGTGAAATCTCCAGTGTCACCTAAGTCTTCATTCAATTCGGGCCCTTGGTTTTGGGAGGCTGCAGTGTTACCCATTGAGCTAGCCTGCCGCCCATTTGTTGCTGTAGAGTTGCTGCAGAGCACTTTTATCAGATGGCGGCACAATTACCATGATACATCAACAATGGTAATGAAGAACTCGCAACATTCTGGCAGTCAAGCCAGCTCTTTATTTCGTGCATAGCTCTTGGATTTTTGAATGTTCTTGACTGTGCATTCATCCAGGTGGTGGGAGTATTCCTTTCCATTTCAGATCTGTGCCTCTTGGGTTGCAGGAAAATACTGGCCATCCAAAAGATGAGTTACTCAGTGAAGACTTCTTCACTTTTTATTTGTTCTTGTCGTTGCTTGACGTTTGAGCAGTTTTTGCTCAATGGTATTCCTGTATAGTTGGTAATTGCGGATTCAGTGACACAAATATAATTGAACACCAGGAAGATAGACACTTTCTCCAAACTTGAAGATCGTCGTTGTTTGTCAATTAAGTACCATTCGCATATGTGGCATGAATGCCACTTGCCACTTGGCAGCCCAATCTTTAAAGCTATCTTGTTCTTCACAGCTATGGACACAAGGGCTATCTCGCTCCATTCCATTGCCTGTGTTTTTATCTGCATGTCTCTATCTTCTTCCTCGTTCACATCCTCACATATGCAGCCTGACAGAGACAAAATAATATTTGTGTGACCATATCCTTTTCGGTTCTCATGTCTAAAGAAATGAATTTCAAATGAGCCACGATTTTATTGAATGGTGGATCTGGCTAGAAAGGACGGGTGTCCTACTCCTATTACTCTCCTGTACTTGCCTCAACTTTTGTATAGATTTGTTCACAAACAGTGATTGCTGAAAGCTGTTTAGCATTTTGTACCATCGGCAGTGAAGAATCGTGTTATCATGACAAACCAGTTTATTTCATTGAAGCAAGGAAAACATTAGAAGTGGTGTTGAACCTGTGGACCTGATGCATTTATCTTTCGACAAGGTTAAATCCATGCTTTTACAATGTGTATTCGACGGAGTACTGGTAACTTGCAGCAGTGCTTCATGTAGCTGCTACGCTTCATGAATAGTTGACGGTCTAAATGTGCCAGATGTTTATGAGTTGCCAACATAGTGACTGCTTTGTCAAAGATGGTGTTGGTTTTTTTTTGGTTGTGGATTATTTCATAGTGTTACTGTCTTGTACATCGCAGGTAGTGGGGAGAGACTGGTGTAAATAGTTCTACGCTTTGGAAGTCCAGTTTTAAATTTGAGGGCAGAGACAACTTACAAATGTATATAAGGTTAAGAAGAAATGAGGGATTATTACTTTCTGTATTAATACACCATCAGTGAAAAGAAGCCTGGAGTGTGATAGAGTTACAATTATTGCTTTCCTGTCCTCTATATTCTATGGTCGTAGTGTCATAGAGTCCGAAGCACTGTGACAGTACGTTTGGCACAAACTGGTTCATGCTGCCCAAAATATCCACCCATCGTGGACCTCATTTCCTCTCTGTCACACACACGCACACACACAAACTACAACATCATTTATGAGTATCAAAAGCAAGAAGAGATCTGGCACTGAGTCCTGCCATACACCACTGGGCACCAGCCTCTAACTACACAAACAGCCAGCCCTCTACCAACATCACTGACTGGGCCAACACTGGAGCCAACTGACCAATCTACTCTGGATGCCATGTGCCTTCGTTATCAATCTGCCATATGGGGCCTTGTCAAAGGTTTTGCTGAAATTTATACAAACAACTTCATTTGCCCTACCCTCATCCATAGACCTGGTCATCTCCACACAAAAAAACTCCATCAGATTTGTTAGACATGACCTTCCTCTGTCAATGCCACACTATCCCTAATTGCCTTATGCTTTTCCAGATGGATATTAAAATTCCTTCAGAATGTTCTCCAACACTGACGGTACACTCACTGGTCTGTTACTCGTGGTCTATCTCTGCCACGCTTCTTGAAAAGTGGAACCACATCAGCTGTCCTGCAGTCCACTGGCACCTCCTCTGTGTCCAGAGAGGATTTAAACATTTGGCTCAGAGCCACGGAAATTTCCTTCCTCATCTCCTTGGTTACAACTCCTCTGCAACTCACGATTAGCCCATTTTTAAGCCCACCAAACCTACGATACTGTTCTGATCATGTATAAATCTGCTCAAGCAAGACTGAAAGCAAGGTTGTTTATTTTTGCAGCATCCCTTTCCAAAGTTGCTCCCATCCTTCCTGAGGCTGGGAAAAGTGTGTTCCCTGAACCATGGTTTTCGAATGCCAGTTTTTCAGATCAACACAGTGCATGTCGTTTCAATAGAGACTTAATAAAACACTCATAAAGTGCAAAAATGTCTGAGACATTTTACACACACACGTGTATACGTCATCCACGTGTAAATTACTCTGCTGTCTTTCGACTTAATACTTTCCTGAGCATGGGAAAACAATTCACTCTGCTCATCCATAGTTCCTGTAAATTTCCCACTGAACTATTTTGCGAACCCACCTCGCCAAGAAGCAAACTGCACAGTCTCAATATCGTTCCCAGTCAATTCAATTAATGTCATTGACAGCACCCACTTAGTCTGTCTGTATTCTCATTTTCTCGGGAACAATAGAGGCAAATTTATATTCAATCATAAACAACTAGGTTTTTTGGGGGGGGCAAGTGCAACAGAAATATTAAGCTGCTCTGAATCAGCCAGGAAGCCAGACAATGAAATGGCTCCATTTTAAGACATTTCAGAAGTTTATCCTGGAGCCTGGTCAAATCCTACTATGACCGAACATCAATGTAATAAATATCTGGAATTATAACTCTAATATTGACCATTAGACCATGGCTCTTGCCTCGATTTATCTTGTCTCCCGAGGCCGGTCGAACTAGTTACAGATGCTCAGGAGTTTGTGCAATGAAGGCAGATCTGAACAGAAAGCGTCGATGTTTTCCATGTACAGGATCGTTTGGAGCTGCAGCCCTCCCCACCCTGGAATAGTCACCGTGTTCAGGGTCACATCTTTCCTGAAGGGTTCAGGAAAAGTTTCTTTGCAACACCCAGACACGGCCAGAGAGAGGGGACAGGCCTGCCTGCTTTTCTGATTCCTCTCCCTTGTGTGAGACTGCACAATGTTGGTGTAGAGCAGTCAGAGCCAATTGTGGAATCCCTCCCCCCAAAGCCCATTATGGAGACCACATCCGACGTGCGATATCATTCTCCTGGTACAGGCTGATGAGGCAGGTCTCATCTTTTTAAAGTCAAAGATATACTTTATTCATTAAAAATCTCTTTGTACAGAAACATAGTCACAAATACAGTTCAGTTCTTCACAGTTCCATATCAAGTAAACAAACAAAACATCAGGCTTTGACTCTATCCAAAAACCCAAAGACCTCTCTTATACAGACAATATTAATATTTGCATGCATTTGAGACAGTGGGAAGATCCAAAAACGGAGTGGACTCCAATTTCCCTCGGCATGAAGAGCTCAGACAGTTGGTCTTTCCCCACTGCAGCCTGGCAGCAGCTGCTCCAAGTTTCTGTGCATTCCTCAGCACTTAATCTGGGATCTTGGAATGTGCCAAACTTCAACACTCAGACACTTCCAACTCCTTGTTCTGGAAGATCAACAGGCTTTAAGCAGACCAAAGAGCGTTTTTCATTGAATTGTTGGTTCCCACAGTCCAGTTGATGTTTGACTTGGTCTCCCAGGAAACAGACCATAGAGCTCAGAGTCCTGCAGCACGAAGCCGCTCGGGGCAAGCCTCAGCAAAACTACTGCATCTTTCTCCAAACTTACATTGCGGCGGCAGAGTGCAAGCACTGCTGTCTTCTAGCATTAGGATCCCGGGTTCGATTCCAGCCTCGGGTGACTGTCTGTGTGGAGTTTGCACATTCTCCCAGTGTCTGTGTGGGTTTCCTCCAGGTGCTCCGGTTTCCTCGCACAATCTAAAGATGTTCAGGTCAGGTGAATTGGCCATGCTAAATTACCCATAGGTGAGGTGCGTTAGACAGAGGGAAATGGGTCTCAGTGTGGACCCTCTTCGAAGGGTCAGTGTGGACTTGTTGGGCCAAAGGGCCTGTTTCCACACTGTAGGGAATCTAATAAAATGCACATAGGGTGGGGGGCATATTTTTGAAGTAATCCTTCCAATAGACTGTCATAAGCAATTGCTTAGAAAAGTTTTAGATAACTGTTTATATCCTTGGGTCTACGTTTGGATGAGAGTATTTGAGGAATCTGTAGTTCGAACATATTGACATATTGTTGACTTTGAATTGAATTTAATGACATTTTAAAAGTAAAAAATAAACTATATGATCTTATAGCATTTTGGTGGGCGTGCCTGTGAATGAGTAATTGCGTTCTCTCTGGCATTTTCGTGTGGGGGTATATAATTATGACTTATGGACTCATAGAATAAACAGATGGAAACAGACCCTTCAGTCGAACTCATGGGCAACAAACAGGTGTCCTCGGCTGATCTACTCCCGTTTGCCAGCATTTTGCCCAAATCCCCCTAAACCCTTCTTACTCCTGTTCCCATTCAGATCACCACATATATGGCACCTCCAGCTAAGTTTGTGGATGGCACAAAAACGTTGAAAGACCAGTGGTGAGGATGGTGCGGGGTATATAAACAGGTTAAACGAGGGGGTCAAAATTTGTTAAATAGAATATAATTTGGGAAAGTGTAAGTTTATGTAATTTAGCAGGAAGAACAGCACAGCAGAATAGAATGCCTTGAAGCGACATGCTCATGATATCATTCAAATATCCTAGAATTGATCCTGAGGGTATCGACATCTCAAATTCCATCTTACCCCAGTCATCTGAAGTATGACACACTGACGAAATCTCTTTGTCGCTGATAAGTCAAATACTGGCCAAGATATTTCTTGTGAGTGTGCATATAATGTTTGTGTGTAACAGACTCATGTAATTTCAATTCTGGTGGATTCTTCAAAACCACATTTCCTATGTACAGTTCTTATGCTCCATGGGATCGCATATCCATTGCCTCATCAAGTGTAAGTATCTTGCCGAAGGCAACATACACATCATGGTTTAGCAATTCAGGCCCTTTTTCAGGAAACTCAATGGGACATTAACGAGATTGGTGATTCAGCGTTATCATTTTCTGTGAATAAAGCATCACAAATGTTATTGAGACCTTTGAGATGTTGACCAAACAGATAGATGAGGCTAAAGCAGTTGATGTGGTGTATATGGATTTCAGTAAGGTGTTTGATAAGGTTCGCCGTGGTAGGCAATTGCACAAAATACTTAGGCTTGGGATTGACAGTGATTTAGCGTTTTGGATCAGACATTTTCTCTCTGAAAGAAGACAGAGGGTGATCTTTGATGGGAAATGTTTGTCCTAGAGTTCAGTTAGCAGTGGTGTAACGCAAGGATCTGTTTTGGGTCCACTGTTGCTTGTAATTTTTATAAATGACCTGGATGAGGGCGGAGAAGGATGTGTTAGTAAATTTGCGGATGACACTATGTTTGGTGAAGTTTCGGACAGTGGGGAAGGATGTTGTAGGTTACAGAGGGACATAGATATGCTGAAGACCTGGGCTGAGAGGTGGCAAATGGAGTTTAATGCAGAAAGGAATGAGGTGATTCACTTTGGAAGCAGCCACAGGAAGAAAGTGTATTAGGCTAATAGTCAGATTCTTGGGAGTGTGGATGAACAGAGAGATCATGGTATTCATGGACATAGAACCCTGAAAGTTGACACACAGGTTGATAGGGTTGTTAAAAGCTAACACACTATACACCTTCTTGGCGGAAAATGTGAGTTTTGTAGCCATGAGGTCATATTGCAACTGTACAAAACTCTGGTGTGGCTGCACTTGGAGTATTGCATGCAGTTCTGGTCACCGCATTATAAGAAGGATGTGGAAGCATTGAAAAGGCTGCAGAGGAGATTTAGCAGGATGTTTTGTGTTTGTAGGGAAGGTCGTATGATGAAAGGCTGAGGGATATGATGCTGTTTTCGTTTGAGAAGAAAGTTGAGAGGTCATTTAATGGAGACATAAAAGATGATCAGAGAGATTTAGCAGGATGTTTTGTGTTTGTAGGGAAGGTCGTATGATGAAAGGCTGTTTTCGTTTGAGAAGAAAGTTGAGAGGTCATTTAATGGAGACATAAAAGATGATCAGAGCGTTACATAGGCTGAACGGTGAGAGTCTTTTTCGTCGGATGGCAATGGCGAGCAAGAGGGAGCATAACTTTTAATTGAAAGGTGATAGATATAGGACAGATGTCAGAGGTAGATTCTTTACTCAGCAGTAAGGATATGGAACGTCCTGCTTGCAACAGCAGCAGACTCACTAATAGAGTCATAGTCATAGAGATGTACAGCATGGAAACAGACCCTCCAGTCCAACTCGTCCATACCGACCAGATATCCCAACCCAATCTAGTCCCGCCTGCAAGCACCCGGCCCATATCCCTCCAAACACTTCCTATTCATATACCCATCCAAATGCCACTTAAATGTTGCAATTGTACCAGCCTCCACCCCATCCTCTGGCAGCTCATTCCATACACTTTCAAGTTTCACAACATCTTTCCGATAGGAAGCGGACCAGAATTGTACGCAATATTCCAACAGTGGCCTAACCAATGTCCTGTACAGCCGCAATATGTCCTCACAACTCCTGTACTCGATACTCTGACCAATAAAGGAAAGCATACTGCTTCAGTATCCTGCTTCAGTATCCTATCTACCTGCGACTCCACTTTTAAGGAGCTATGAACCTGCACTCCAAGGTCTCTTTGTTCTGCAACGCTCCCGAGGACCTTACTATTAAGTGTATAAGTCCTGCTAAGATTTGATTTCCCAAAATGCAGCACCTCACATTTATCTGAATTAAACTCCATCTGCCACTTCTCAGCCCATTGACCCATCTGGTCGAGTTCCTGTTGTAATCTGAGGTAACCCTCTTCGCTGTCCACTACACCTCCAATTTTGGTGTCATCTGCAAACTTACTAACTGTACCTTTTATGCTCGCATCCAAATCATTTATGTACATGACAAAAAGTAGATGGCCCAGCACCGATCCTTGTGGCACTCCACTGGTCACAGGCCTCCAGCATGAAAAACAGCCCTCCACCACCACCCTCTGTCTTCTACCTTTGAACCAGTTCTGTATCCAAATGGCTAGTTCTCCCTGTATTCCATGAGATCTACCCTTGCTAATCAGTCTCCCATGGGGAACCTTGTCGAACGCCTTACTGAAGTCCATATATATCACATCTACTGCTCTGCCCTCATCAATCTTCTTTGTTATTTCATCAAAAAACTCAATAAAGTTTGTGAGACATGATTTCCCATGCACAAAGCAGTGTCGACTATCCTGAATCAGTCCTTTCCTTTTCAAATACATGTACATCCTGTCCCTCAGGATTCCCTCCAAAAACTTGCCCACCACCGAGGTCAGGTTCACTGGTCTATAGTTCCCTGGATTGTCCTTACCACACTTCTTAAACAGTGGCACCACGTTTGCCAACCTCCAGTCTTCCGGCACCTCACCTGTGACTATCGATGATACAAATATCTCAGCTAGAGGACCAGCAATCACTTCCCTATGTTCCCACTAATGCTAAGGGCATTTAAATGATCTTTAGATAAATAGATGGATGAAAGTGGATTAGTGTGGGATAGATGAGCTTCAGATTGGTTTAGCGGGTCAGCACAACATCGAGGGCTGAAGGGCCTGTCCCGTGCTGTCATGTTCTATGTTCTATAACAGACAGACTGCCCTGTTCCTGAGAGTCCCTCCTCATGGGGGTCCCATTGGTTCCAGTTTCCCAGTGTCTGAGGTTGGGAGTGTGTCCCCAT
>NC_057717.1:87325336-87329321 GCF_004010195.1 Chiloscyllium plagiosum | reverse complement strand
GTGGAAGCTTGGGCTGTAGATTGTTCCTGCCTGTAACCATGGATGGATTGGTATCGATATTGAGGCAGGATGGTATCCTGCTTTAGCAGCCCACAGACTGGCTTGGGCTTCGGTTCTGGTTTGGACTTTGTTTTAACTGCTCTCTGTCCAGATTCTTGTGCTGACATCCCCATTGGTTTGATTCTCAAATTGGGGTTTTTTTCAGCTCCATTCCCATGAGTCTGATCCTGGATTGGAGTGTGAACAGGACCAAACGTTGCAGGTACAGATGTATTATCGAACTGAGATGGGAATGCTGTAGGGATTTGTTTCCTGACGTAATTCCCACTTCCATTGCCTTTGGAATAACCTGGGTTAAGATTGTTCCAGTTCCTTTCCCATTGACTGAATGTATCCTCCTTTCATTTCCTTCCGCCAATAACCAAACCTGACCGTGTGCTCTTCTCTCTTCTCCACTGTCTGGGTGGGAGACCCACACCAAGAACATCACCGGGCCATTCAGCCCTGCCAAGACTGTCCCTGTTCAATAATGTTCGATCTCAAGAGCATCATCCATGTTCCTCTCCCTCTTTTATGAATTGGATCAATTTCCTGAAATTGCACTAGCCTGTTCTGCTGACTTTCCCAGCTTTATGGAAGAGTGAACTGCAATCATTCCAGACCTGTGGAATTGTTGAATACCTTACAACATTGGCTAAACCCTGACCTGTGATCTATTGGCTCCTAATAGTGGTCTCTCCGCTCTGAGGGTGAAACAGCCTCCTGGCCCTGAGCCTGCCACGCTCCCTAAAGAATTGTTCCAATGGGAATCTGGTGTACTTATCCTGGTGTCTTTCAGATCAATGGAGATTTGCTGATCTACAACACCCACCTGACCCACACCCCACCTTATCCTGTATCTGGCATGGTGTGAGCCGATGGAGCTGTTGTTCTCATTGAGTGACGTAATTTGAGGTGAGAATTTTTACTCGATTGTCAATATGATCCCCAACTGCTGCTGTTGTCTGACCCTGTCCTAAAATGGCTGTCCTGTCTCTCCCCAGGAAGGATGATGTGAGCTGTAACCCCATCAATCCCACCTGGATCGCATTCAGCTCCACCAGGTCTGGAGAAGGCCATCTGTCATTTTCCTTGTGTCTAATGAGTGGGATGTCACGGGTGGCTGGGGAGGGATCACCTGGCGTCACTCACTGGGAGGTACATCCACTGTCTCCAACCCTTATCCTCCTGTACTTCAGGTGACTGGCTTACAGAGCACATTTCCACTGCCTGCTCATTCACATTGCGGCATCTGTTTTAATGATCAACCAGGTGCCCTTGAAGCTGTACATTGATCGCTGTGTCGCTACACTGAGCCCACACAAAGGCTCCACCCTGAGATACAGCATTATTGACTACAATGGGGAAGGAGCTTTCTGTTTCTTCCAGCTGCTCCCATCTCAATGGCTTCCCTCCATTCACTTCATGAGCCTTTGTCCATCTACAGTTGTGTCCTGGACAGCAAAGCTGAGGGCTCCTATTTAACATTTGTATTGCCGGGAGATGGATGGGAGCCAGAAAAGCACCGATTTGACCTGGATGCCTTCTGTTTCAATGGAGATGAGCGTCCCTTGGTAAGAGGAAGCTACTGATTGGCTTCTCCATAGTGGGAGGGAGTCACTATATACTGCCTTGTTCTGAATGTGTCCGTCAGATTTTCATCACCTGAAAGTTGCTGCAGTGAATCAGGGAGATTCCAGGAACAAATCTTATACTTTCCAGAAACTGCAGTATATGTAAGTTTCCTCTCTCTGTCCCTCAGGGATGTTGTTGTTGGGAGAGGTGATGCACCATGTGGTTGATGGGCTGATTCTCTTGTTTAGCTGGACCCCATTGGAGGAATCCAACAGTGACAGTTGTGAATGTTGCCATGTGGGGAACTGCAGGAGCACAAGGGAGATTCTGTTCCCTTCCAGAGGAAGGAGAGACCTTGACCCTGAATCTGGAAGCTCATTGACCCTCTCGATGTTGTGCCTCCCCTCTCTGCACCCCTGCCTGCCTGGGATGTTTGATCTGGCACAGAGTGAAGCTGGTTTGAAGTGGGAAGGGGAGGTTTCACTTGGCCCCCGATCATTCTGGATACTGAGCTGACCAACTTGGCAAATGAGCCCCTGCCCGAGGTTGATGGAGCGATATAGGAGAGGTCTTCAGATAGGGAGTTGGCGGCCAGCTCGTAACCCTTTCTGTCCCTGTTTTCCCTCTGTAACCATTGGTTTCTCCTTGTTCTGTAGGTGTGGAGTCAGAGCTGGTTGTGGTGATGTCCCTGACTGTGACAGCTGCCAGTCTGATCACTGCTTCATTGCTGGCGTTGTTCCTGTACAGGACACACATGCACGCTCTATCCAACTAGTGATCCAATCCTCAATAACGCTGTGATTCTATATTTTGTTGTCTCTGAGCTGGCTTATGTCTCTGCCTCATCCGTGTCTTTGTTGGTGAGGACTGAATTCTATCCAAGTGCAGAACCCCACTTCCTGAGTGACTGTTACTGAAGATTTCAATTGATCTATTTGCCCACCCTGTTTTGGATGGGAGTAGGGGACTGTCTACCTGTAGTTCCACGACATTGTCAGTCAGGCCTCACAATGTAACAGTGCTGATGGGATAATTGCTGATCCTTCATGATGCTGTTTCCTGATGAAAGGACTTGAGATTCTGAGTATCCACATTTAAAAACACTTTAAATTGCATTTCCAATATTGAATAAAATACATTTCTGAACACCATCTGCTGTCTATAATCCCACTGAAACTGTCTTGAGGCCTTTAACTCAGCACCCTCACTGATTGCATTTCCAACTTCTTACATCTTTACAGCTTCAATAGCTCGATCTGATACTTGCACTTGACCTCAGAAGGCCGAAGTGAATGAATGCATCCAGTAGTTTGATCAAATTTGATACAAAGTTTTGTATCAAATTAAAGTTTGAAGTATGGGCTTTAGGCAAAGCACAGTGGCTTACAAGACCAGGGGACCAAGTTCAATTCCACCCTTGGGTGACTGTGTGTAAACTCGACACTGACATTATCCCTGTGTCTTAGAGAGTTTCCTTTGAGTGGTCTGGTTTCTTCCTACAGTCGAGAAATGTGCAGGTTAGGTGGATTGGCCATGCTAAATTACCCCTAGTGTCTCGGGATAGGTAGGTTAGATTGATAAATAATTGGAAATGCAGGGTTACAGGAATCGGGTGCAGCTGGGATAGATGGTCTTCAGGGGGTTGGGGTGGTCTTGTTGGGCCGAATGGCCTGCTTCCACACTTTAGAGATTCTTGAAAGGCCTCCAGCAAGATGTGTAAAACAGCCACACAAATGCAAAACACAGCTGGTCAGGTAACATCAGAGGAGCAGGAGATTTGATGTTTCAGGAATAAGCCCTTCATCAGGTAATTTACCATGGCCAATTCACCTCACCTGCTTATCTTTGTGATTGTGGGAAGACACCGGAGGAAACCCACACAGACACGGGGAGAATGTACAAACTCCATACAGACAGTCGTCTGAGGCTGGACTCAACCCGGGTTCCTGGCGTAATGAGGCAGCAGTGCTAATCACTGAGCTACCATGGTACTCCTGTATTTATTGCTCTTCAATATGTACAGTTAGCTGCGACAGCTGTTAAAGGGGCTGAGCTCCCTGTGCAAGACCCAATTTACACAGAACCCTGATACTGAAATTGTTGTCCTATCAGGCAGGAATTGTACCACTGATGCAGTTGAGTAGAGTTGTTTGAACACAGACTGGATTCACGCTTTTTTTGCTCTCTGCATTATTTTATAAGTTTAATCATTAAATCAAAGGGATATCTTATCCCATTCACGAACTGTTCCCTGAACTTGGCCTGGGTCACAGCATAAATACAGGTGTTAGTACAGCAACTCAGGAGTTGGAACATGAATGCCATTTCTTGAACAAATGCAGGTAAAGATATATCATTATAACCCAAATAC
>NC_057717.1:87311436-87324836 GCF_004010195.1 Chiloscyllium plagiosum | reverse complement strand
GAGGATATTCCTGGACATACATCCAGGGAAGTTGTTTGTGTTGAACGGACAAATAAGAAATGGATGATCACCTTATTGGGATTGCATTATAGATCCCATAATTATCAGATGGAAAACGAGATACAAATTTGTAAGGAGATCTCTTTATCTGTAAGAATAATAGGCAGGTTATGGTCGGGGATTTTAACTTTCCAAACATAGACTGGGACTGTCTTTGCGTTAAGTGTTTAGATGGAGAGGAATTTGTTAAGTATGTACAAGAAAATTTTCTGTTTCAATATGTGGATGTACTTACTAGAGAACGTGCAACGCTTGACATATTCTTGGGAAATAAGGCAGGACATGTGACTGAGGTGTCAGTGAGGGAGTACGTTGGTGCCAATGAACATAATTCGACTGGTTTTAAAATAGTGATGGAAGAGGATAGACCACATCTAAAAGTTGAAGCTCTAAATTGAAGGAAGGCTAATTTTGACGGTATTAGACAAGAACTTTCGAAAGCTGATTTTGTAAAGGGACAGCTGGAAAATGAGAAGCCTCCGAAAATGAGATAACGAGAGTCCAGAGACAGTATATTCCTGCTAGGGTGAAAGGAAAGATTGGTAGCTATGAGGAATGCTGTATGACTAAAGAAATTGAGGGTTTGGTTAAGAGAAAGAAGGAAGCATATCTGAAGTATCGACAAGAGAAATCGAGTGAATGCTTAAAAGAGTGTAAAGGCTGTTGAAATATATTTAAGAGGGAAATCCAGAGGCCAAAAAGGGGACATGAGATAGCTTTGGCACATAGAATTAAGGAGAATCCAAAGGTTTATTACACATAGATTAAGAACAAATGGGTAACTGGGGAGAGAACAGGGCTCCTCAAGGATCAACAATGCGGCCTTTCTGTGGAGCTGCAGGAGACGGGGAAGATACCAAACAAGCATTTTTCATCAGTACTTACTGTGGAGAACGACATAGGAGATATAGAATGTAGGGAAATAGATAAATGTCCATATTCCAGAGGAGGAACTGCTGGATATCTTGAAACACAAAAGGTGGATAAATCCCCAGGACCTGATCAGGTGTACCCTCGAACTCTGTGGGAAACTAGAGAAGTGATCATTGGGGACCTTGCTGAGATCTTTGTGTTATCGATAGTCACAGGTTAGTGCCAGAAGATTGAAGGTTGGCTAACGTGATGCCACTGTTTAAGAAGGGTGGCAAGTACAAGCCAGGGAAATATAGACCAGTGAGCCTGACATCAATGGTGGGCAATTTGTTGAGGGAATCCTGAGGGATAGGATATACACCTATAGAAACTCAAACATATAAATAGAAAGCAGGAATCATGTACACCGCTTCGCCTGTGACCCACTGTAGATGTTACCTAGTATGGTGACGAAACGTCTGGAAATGAACCATCTAACTCAGCGAGCAAACCTACATCCATAACCTCAACCTAAACTACAAATCTTCTCAAACCTCGTGAGGGTGAACCTGTATTTGGAAAGGCAAGGACTGATTAGGGATAGTGAACATGGCTTTGTGCGTGGGAAATCATGTCTCACAAACTTGATTGAGCATTTTGAAGAAGTAACAAAGAGGATTGATAAGGGCAGACCGGTGGACGTAATATATGTAGACTTCAGTAAGGCGTTCAACATGGTTCTTCATGGGAGATTGTTTAGCAAGGCTATCTCTCACGGAATACAGGGAGAAAGAGCCATTTGGAGACAGAACGTGCTCGAAGGTAGAAGACAGAGGGTGGTGAAGGGTAGTTTTATAGATTGGAGACCTGTGACCAGTGGAGAACCACAAGGATCGGTGCTGTATCCACTACTTTTCATCACTTATTTAATGGATGTGAATCAGTATGGGTGGAAATTAGGAACAGCAAGGGAGCAGTCATCTCGTTAAGGGTTTACTACAGGCCCTCCAATAGCAGCAGGAAGATGGAAGAAAGCATAGGTCGGCATATTTTGGAAAAGTGTGTACGTAGTAGGGTCGTTGTATAGGGTGACTTTAACTTTCCCAATATTGATTGGAACCTCCTTCGAGCAGATGGTTTGGAAGGATCTGGTTTTTTAAGGTGTGTTCAAGAGGGTTTCCTAACTCAGTACGTTGACAGGCCGACGAGGGGAGAGGCCATTCTAGATTTGGTGCTCGGAAAAGAGCCGGGACAGGTATCAGATCTTGTGGTGGGAGAGTATTTTGATGATAGTGACCTCAACTGCCTCACGTTCTACTTAGCTTTGGAGAAGGAGAGGATTAGGCAAAATGGGAGGATAATTAATTGGTGAAGAGGAAACTATGATGCAATTAGACATGAGTTAGGAAGCATGGATTGGGAGCATTTGTTCCATGGTAACGGCACTACAGACATGTGGAGACTGTTTAATGAACAGTTGTTGCAAGTGATGAATAAATATGTCCCTCTGAGACAGGCAAGAAGTGGTAAGATAAAGGAGCATTAGATGACGAGAGTGGTGAGCTTCTCGTCAAAAGGAAAAAGGTAGCTTACATAAGGTGGGGGAAACAAGGGTCAAGCTCAGCTCTAGAGGATTACAAGCAGGCGAGGAAGGAGCTCAAAAATGGTCTGAGGAGAGCCAGGAGGGGGCACGAGAAATGCTTGGCACAACGGATTAGGGAGAACACAAAGTCATTTTACCATTATGTGAGGAATAAGAGAATGGTCAAAGAAAGAGTAGTGCCGATCAGGGATTGCATAGGGCATTTGTGTGTGGAGTCTGAGGAGATAGAGGAAGGCATAAAAGAGTTTTTTGCTTCTGTCTTTACTAAAGAAACGAACTTTGTAGTGAAGGAAACCTTTGAAGAGCAGGTGTGCATGCTGGAATGGATAGAGATCGAGGAAGCTGATGTGCTGAAAATTTTGTCAAACATTAAGATTGACAAGTCGCCAGCCCAGACCAGATTTGTCCTCGGCTGCTTTGGGAAATGAGAAATGCAATTGCTTCGCCACTTGCGAAAATCTTTGCATCATCGGTCTCCACTGGAGTCGTACCTGAGGACTGGAGAGAGGCAAATGTAATTCCTCTCTTCAAGAAAGGAAATAGGGAAATCCCCGGCAATTGCAGACCAGTAAGTCTGACATCTGTTGTCCGCAACGTGTTAGAAAGGATTCTGAGGAATCAGATTTATGACTATCTGGAAGAGCATGGCTTGATTAAATGCAGTCGACATGGCTTTGAGAGGGGCAGGTCTTGCCTCACAAACCTTATCGAGTTCTTTGAGGATGTGACTAGAAACTTGATGAAGGATGGAGACTGTTTAATGAACAGTTGTTGCAAGTGATGAATAAATATGTCCCTCTGAGACAGGCAAGAAGTGGTAAGATAAAGGAACCTTAGATGACGAGAGCGGTGAGCTTCTCGTCAAAAGGAAAAAGGTAGCTTACATAAGGTGGGGGAAACTAGGGTCAAGCTCACTCTAGAGGATTACAAGCAGGCGAGGAAGGAGCTCAAAAATGGTCTGAGGAGAGCCAGGAGGGGGCACGAGAAAGGCTTGGCACAACGGATTAGGGAGAACACAAAGTCATTTTACCATTATGTGAGGAATAAGAGAATGGTCAAAGAAAGAGTAGGGCCGATCAGGGATTGCATAGGGCATTTGTGTGTGGAGTCTGAGGAGATAGAGGAAGCCATAAATGAGTTTTTTGCTTCTGTCTTTACTAAAGAAACAAACTTTGTAGTGAAGGAAACATTTGAAGACCAGTTGTGCATGCTGGAATGGATAGAGATCGAGGAAGCTGATGTGCTGAAAATTTTGTCAAACATTAAGATTGACAAGTCGCCAGGCCCGGACCAGATTTGTCCTCGGCTGCTTTGGGAAATGAGAAATGCAATTGCTTCACCATTTGCAAAGATCTTTGCATCCTCGCTCTCCACGGGAGTCATACTTGAGGACTGGAGAGAGGCAAATGTAATCCCTCTCTTCAAGAAAGGAAATAGGGAAATCCCCGGCAATTGCAGACCAGTAAGTCTGGCATCTGTTGTCCGCAAGGTGTTAGAAAGGATTCTGAGGAATCAGATTTATGACTATCTGGAAGAGCATGGCTTGATTAAATGCAGTCGACATGGCTTTGTGAGGGGCAGGTCTTGCCTCACAAACCTTATCGAGTTCTTTGAGGATGTGACTAGAAACTTTGATGAGGATCGAGCTGTGGATGTAGTGTATATGGACTTCAGCAAGGCACTTGATAAGGTTCCCCATGGTAGGCTCATTCAGAAGGTCAGGAAGAATCGGATACAGGGGAACTTAGCTGTATGGATACAGAATTGGCTGGCCAACAGAAGACAGTGAGTGGTAGTAGAAGGAAAATATTCTGCCTGGAAGTCTGTGGTGAGTGGTGTTCCACAGGGCTCTGTCCTTGGGCCTCTACTGTTTGTAATTTTTACTAATGATTTGAATGAGGGGATTGAAGGATGGGTCAGCAAGTTTGCAGACGACACAAAGGTTGGAGGTGTCGTTGACAGTATAGAGGGCTGTTGTCGGCTGCAGCAGGACATTGACAGGATGCAGAGATGGGCTGAGAGGTGGCAGATGGAGTTCAATCTGGATAAATGTGGGGTCCAATCCCGACTCCGATACCCCCATCCAGTCACTATAAAGGCTAGCACGCCATTAACCTTCTTAGCTGCCTGCTGCCCCTCCATGCCATGCTTCAGAAAATGCTCCAGCATGGAACTATAATTGTCTTTGCGTGACAATCCATCACTTACAACCTGTGGACAGTGACTGAGAATGTTTAATCAGTAACTTTACATCTCATTTTCTGCCTCTCTCTCTGACGTCTTCTTTCTAAATGTGCCACTCGCTATCTGATGGCCATGGCTACATTTGATCTACTCTTCATTATATTTCACATATTACTTTATCAGTTTGCTTACTATTATTATCCACGGTGTTTCCTGGACATCACTCCTGCCTGTAGTGTTATCTATGCTGTGAACCGTGTGACTATTGATTGTTCTGTTTGGTTCACTGTCGCTTTTTCTTTTGATTGATTTGTCACCATTTTTTACATCAAATGAAATCTCAGGATTGCATAGAGAAAACTGCAACGAACGTTCTCGCAACAATCTGTTTTTCTTTCCTTTGAAGAACATTCCCATCTTTTATCGATTTACACCTGGAGAGATCATCAACAATGTTCCGTGGTACTGTTATAACAACTATAGCTATTATTATGACAGTTGCTGGACAAGCTTTAAGCATTTCGAAAACATTTTAACACCATTACTCCCATTCACTGGTATTCTCTTCCTGAACATTCTGACTGTCAGATATATCATTGAGGCCATTCAGATGCGTCAGGGGCTGAGGGGTCAGAGAAAAACAGAGAATGATCGGAATTAGACAGCAGACAGAATTCTGTGTCTTTACTCTTTGCTATATCCGCCAGCTTCATCCTTCTCTGGTTGGGGTATATTTTATTTTTCTTTCAAGCTGGTTATTCCTTGGATTCCGCTGCTTCTCGTCTCTTTGAACAAGTTGCAGATATGCTGCGGAACCTAAACTGCTGCACAAATGCAGTTGTTTATGTGGTAACACAGAAAAAGTTCAGAGACCAGTTAAAGTATGCAGTGAAATATCCCATTATAAAAATAACTCAACTGATGAATAAATCCAAGAAACTGAGAGCTAACGTGAGATGCAGCAGAGAATGGAACGAGGAGTCCACGTGAGGAATGGACTGAAAGGAAGAGCAGGAGCAGCATGATAACACTCCTTTTTTTGTAAGTATATTTATTAGCAATTTTTTTAACTTTACAAGCATATAAAATTATTGAAAAATACAATCAATAGCAACTATCAGAATAATAAAAAGAAAAAAAAACACAAATTACAGTACAACTACTGCCCCTAACTATTAACCTGCCCTCTAATACAAAACAAACCCTTCCACTGTGCAAAGTAACAACATAAAAAAGAAAAGCAAAACAAAAAAAAAACAACAAAATACAGAACAGCTATGCTCGGTGCAAAGCTCCCAAACAGAGGAACAGAAGTATTGTATATATACGCGTATTAACTCAGGAGATCCCCTCCACGTCCCAGGGCTTGACAAATCTAAACATCCTGGTTAAACAAACGCCCTAGTTAAGACAACTGACAAATCTATTTCCAAATAACTCAAGTACGGCTTTCTTGTCTTATAAAAATGATCTGTTGTGTGGTGCACCATGTTTGTAAAAACGTCCAAGGGAATGTTCTCCATAATTAATTTCTGCCATCCCAGCAAGCCTGGCGGGTTCTCAGACATCCAAATCATCAGAATATTCAGTATGCAAGAATATTAAATAGTTTCTTCCAATGCCCGTTTAAAGTTGGTAAATTCGGTAGACCTAAGAGGAGAGATGTCGGGTCTACATTGACTTCAGTCCTCAATACCCTCCCTATCTCTCCCACCACAGCGCTCCAGTAAATATGGAGCCTGTGACATGTACGGAAGGAATGGGTAATAGTACCTACACTTATTTTACATTTGGGGTACAATGAAGATGCCACTTTTTAAAACTTTACCAGACAGTTCTCGCATCTTTCAGAAGAGATCTCCAATCCTAGCTCTTGCTCGCAGACCTCACATAATCAGTTAATATCATGCCAGGCCCTGCCACCAGGCGATAGAGGGCACTAACCGAAAGGGTGCTTGTGGAACGTAGCAACAACCTCTCTGTATCGGGCTTATAGGGCTGAGTGAGAAACGTAGTCTTCTTCTGGATGAAATCCCTAACCTGAAAAAAAAGGTCTCTGCTGGGTCACCCGTATTTGCAGCTCAGTTGCTCAAAAGACATCATAACCTCCCCCTGAAACCAGTCTCCCAAACTAGCAACTACTCTCGCTGCCCATAGTTTGTGCCCTGAGTCCATCATCATGCCAACTATAGGTATAAGTGTCGAAGTCTTGGATAAACGACTCTCACTCTGACGCATCGTCTTCCAAGCCTTGACTGTACTAATGACAATGGGGTTCCAGCAGTGGTCCATTACTGTCCTCATCTTATTCACGAACAATAGGTTAATAAGAGGGCAGGTTGCTTGGGAGGCGTCGATATCCAGCCAAATCGCCGCAAATATATTGATACCTTGTATCAAATGGGATACGGAAATCATCGGGTTTGATAAAAACAGAAGGACATCATCCGCCTACAATGTAATCTTGTGTTCCCTCGATCTCACTTCTGAAACGGTTATGTGGACGTTCTGACGAATGGCCACTGCCAGCAGCTCTATCACCAACGTAAACAACAACAGTGAGAGGGGGCAACCTTGCCAACTACCCCTACCAATCCTAAAATTCCCAGACTTCACCCCGTTGGTGATGACCACGGCCGGAGGGTGGCAATATAAACCCTCCACCCACCTTGCAAAGACTCCACCAAACCAAACTGTCCTAAGACATAGCGAAGATTAGGCCATTCCACCCAGTCAACTGTTTTCTCTGCATCTAAGGAAATCACCAACCCATGAATTGATCATTGCTGACAAACTTGGACCACATTCAGCAGCTTTCTAATATTATTAGAGGACCTAAGGCCTGTTATAAAGCCTGTCTGCTCCTCTTTAATAATATGGGGCAACACCCTTTCCAATCTCAGCGCCAGGATCTTGGACAGAATCTTGAAATCTAAAATTAATAGAAAGATAGGCCTGTATGAGACACATTCCTCAGGAATCTTCCCCTTCTTAAATATTAAGGAAATATTAGCTTTTCTCAAAGATGGTTTTAGCCATTCATGCATATAGGAGTGATTGTACATCTCCAACATCGGCCCTGACAGAATCCCTATAAACTCCTTAAAGAACTCACATGGAAGACCATCAGGGCCAGGCGCTTTCCCACTCTGAAGTTGCCTACCTGCCTCCTGTATTTCCTGAACTGTCAAGATTAGATTAGATTACATTACAGTGTGGAAACAGGCCCTTTGGCCCAACAAGTCCGCACCGACCCGCCGAAGCGAAACCCACCCATACCCCTACATTTACCCCTTACCTAACACTACGGGCAATTTAGTATGGCCAATTCACCTGACCCTGCACATCTTTGGACTGTGGGAGGAAACCGGAGCACCCGGAGGAAACCCACGCAGACACGGGGAGAACGTGCAAACTCCACACAGTCAGTCGCCTGAGGCGGGAATTGAACCCAGGTCTCTGGCGCTGTGAGGCAGCAGTGCTAACCATTGTGCCACCGTGCCGCCCTGGGGGCATTAAGGAGAGAGGCCTGTTCCAAGGTTACTCCTGGGATGTCCAGGTTCTTAAAAAAAGTCTCCATTTTCGCCCTACTGTCGTCGCAACTTTCAGACCAATACAACTTAGTGTAAAAGCCATGAGAAGCTTCATTAATCTTTCTACCATCATATGTAAGGACCCCGACACTGTCTCTGATTGCGGTAATTGTTTGGGGAGCACGCTTTTTCGTAGTCAGGTATGCTAACGACTTCCCTGGCCTATCCCCATATTCGAACAGCCTTTGTCAAGCGAAAGCAAGTCATTCCTTCGTGTTTTGTGTCAGTATTGAATTCAAGGCAGCCCGAAGGGCTGTGGTCCACTGTAGCTTAGTCACCGAAGGCCATGCAAAATGTGCCAACTCCGTAGCTTTCACCAACGTCACAAGTAGACGCTGCTGTTCCTCCTTCTGTCATTTCCTGCAAGCCAAATAGGAAATAGCTAATACCCGAGCAAAGGCCTTAGCAGTCTCCCATAGCATACTCAGACTACTAGCCATGCCTGAGTTGGTAGCGAAGAATTCCTGAAACTCATTAAAAACGTATTCCACAAATTTGGAATCCTGAAAGAGAAATGGGTCTCAACACCTGTTCTGCAAACCTAGCCATTCACTCTTGGCCTTAAAGTCCAAATATACTGTCGCGTGATCAGAGATAGCTATATTCCCAATTTTACAACCTCTAATCGAAATCAGAAGGGCCGAGAGACCCAGAAAGAGGTCAATCCTTGTGTGACATTTACGTGGGTTTGAAAAAAAGGTGAAGTCCCTGCCAGTAGGGTGAAGACATCTCCAAATATCCGTCAGCCCCAACTCCTCGTATAAGTCAACCACCTGCTTGGCCCGTGAAGAAATAGTTGGGGGCCCACAAGGCATAGTATCCACTGTAGGATGCAAAAGACAATTAAATTCTCCTCTAATAATAATGTGCCATTTCCAAAAGCATTCAACTGAGAGAAAGCATGATTCAAAAATTTGAGGGACTATGCTGGAGGGCAGTAGATGTTCAAAATGCCATATTCCTCCCCATGTATCATGGCTTTAAGTATTACAAACCGTCCCTGCTCATCTTTCACCTGCTCTAATAATGTGACCGGAAGATTTTTCAAGCTAAATATCACCAATCCTCTACTTTTAGTAGTAAAGGATGAAAAGAATACCCGAGCATAACCCCCACTGTTGTAATTTCAGGTGTTCCCCATCATCAAGTTGGGTTTCCTGCAACAAAGCGATCTCAACCCTTTCCCTCTTAAGGCGAGACAACATTTTTTTTTTCCTTTTCACAGGCTAATGACTTCCCTTAATGTTCCAGGTGCACCATTTAAGAAGACACTTAACCATATCCCCTTTCAGATATCCTTGAACCCCTCGGAGGGAGAACCCTGCTTACAAAGCACCAAGCATAAGTTAATAAAGACTCATAGAATAGAAAATCTATATATACAAAAAACACTCTATCTTAACTATAAACAACTATTACTCCAAAAAACTGCAAAGAAAACCAACTATTAAACCTTGAATGTAAGACACTTCCCCTTGCCCATAGGGGGCACTCACCCTACACATCCCCTCCTTCACAGCTCCTTCAAACCCGGACTATGCCCCAGCCTTAGACCAGAAAAATAAAACAAGGAGAAGACCCTTAAATCAACAGAAAAAAAAGATAAAGTCAGGATAAGCAGTCCACCCATTCCTGGCTTCATGTCACCCTACTTGTTACTAAAAGAGAAGCAGAACAATAAAAAAAAAGTGAGAGAGAGACAAGAAGGAACAGCCACAAAATTTCCCATCAGAAATCCAGTTATTAAAAAAAGGAACAAATTATTACAAAATCCTTTCCTCCCTTTCCAAAAAGGATTTTATTAGGGAGAAAGAAAAGAATAAAAAATAGAAAGGGAAAACATGGGGAAAGATAGAAAAGAGAACAAACATAAACCCTATTCTTCAGGCCAGTCTGTCTATTTTAAAGTGTCCACAAAGTCTTTAGCTTTATCCGCGGAGTCAAATGCATAAACTGAGTCCTCGTGGCTGAAACAAAGTACTGCGGGGTATCTCATGGAGTACTGGATGCCTAGGTTCCTCAGCCTCTTTTTAACTTAATTGGAATATTTCCTCTTTCGAATTACAGCTGCAGAGAAATCTTGGAATAACGTGTTTTTGACCCCTTGTAAGCAGTGCCTGCGTATCTTTTCTCTGGGATCTGGAAGCTTTTATGACTTTTTGCCTGTCCTTATATGAGTGGAGGTGCACTCGGATCGAGCGGGGGCGCTGCATTGGTCCTGACCTGTGCACTGTTACCCGATAAGCCCTTTCAATCTGAAGCCTGCTGGACTCGATGTGAAGGCCCAATAACTTTGGCAGCCAGCTTTCAAAGAAAGTGACTGGCTGCCCACCTTCCTCACCTTCAGGGAACCCAACAATTCGGAGATTTATCCTGCGACCTCGATTTTTGAGGTCGTCGATATGGTCGCGCAAGGCCCGCAATTCTCGTTCCAGCACCTGGATGCGACTGGATGAGGACTCAATCACAGCTTCCGAGGCCTTAGTTCGACCCTCCACCTCCTCCAGCTTCTCCCCCAGGCCCTGGTTCTCCTGCTCATGCTTCTGAAGCATGGATGCGATAGGTTGGACCTGGGCACGAATCTCCCCACGGATTTCCTCAATCGCAGCCCCAACTTTCAAAGTAAGTCTCTCCATTACCGCAGCCAATTCCTTTGAGTCTGTCAGGTGTCCGGGGGACTCAGGACAGGCCGCTCCTGCTGCTGCTGCTGTCTCTTGTGTGGTAGGTAGTGCAGGGGACTGTCCTCCCTGCTGCTGTTTGCTTGGTCCTTTTCCCTTTGGCATCTTTCCCACTCCAAATATTTACAAATATGTGTTTTGTAAGGTTTTAAACTAATAACCCCACCACATAATTTGGCTAGGGATGGCAAGAAAACATTAGCATGTCTTGGTTGTTAGGCAGAGCTGGCCACAGCAGTTTGACAGAATCACCGCCATTTGTTGAGTCTCCATGACAATCCTTTTTAAATGAGCCAGGTATGTCTCCATCTGAGGAGCAGAATAAACGAGACTGCAGGAGTAAAGCCAGCGTAAAATGCTGTTAGCAATGAGCTGAACAACAAAAACATCACCAGTAGAGGAATTGGACATTAACAAAAAAAGCATTCATCCCAAGCAATCCATTCCCAGTGAGTGAGCTAGATTGTTAAAGGAAAGGAAATGGAGGAAAGGATCATGGTTGATTGCAGGTCATTGTGTGAAACGCAACAACTAGATTCTCTGCACACTTCCTCATGGAATTCTCTGATCCACACATCGTGACAAACGTTAACAACAAGGTTTCTATTATAAAGAATAAATAACGTACTGTAACAAGCCTGTATCTTTGATTACAAATGTATTTCCAGCAATACTCTGTCGGTTCCCAATCAGTTCCCACGGCCTGATGCTGATATCACTCCCTTTCTTAATTCGCTTCTTTCCACCAATCCACTGCTGTGTTGATGGGGAATCCAAGGCCCAAACAGAAAACCAAAGCACGAGAATTGGGTCGGCTGTGGGAGATGAGCTGACGTCGTCAGTGCTTCCATGAAAATGTTTTGTGAATCTCATTGACTACATCGAGCTCAACAAGAACTGACTCTGCATGAACCCTGTTTGCTTGTAGCTTGATATTGGAGCTTGAGGTCAATGCAGAAAGATACTTGCATCATCACCAAAATTTATTGTTTCCATCTGGAACACAGCTCCTAAACCCATCCCTGCCTCAGCTTATAATTGCTGAATCAATCATTCAATCCATTGTTACCTCGGGCCCCTTGTAATCCAGTGCCACATCCGCCTGACACAAGATTATAAACTCCACACATTTACTCTGTACAAATTTCTTCCACCCTCCGGATTTGTTTTATCAACAAATCATATTTTCTGACCATTCACTCATCAGAGTGATCTACACAGGCATGTTGACCTCCAAATTCTCGATTTAAAATTCTCACTCATCTATTCAAAATGTGTCAAAGTCATCCATTGATTTATTTGCTTTCTTGAACTGCTGTAAATCTTGTCCTGTAAAATCTTCCTGTAAGTGTTAAATGTTCTGCTGTGGTGTAATATTACCAGCTGGTGTGATGGTCAAAGAAATGACAGATTTCATAGAATTAGATCAAGGAGTCATAGTCATCGAGATGTTCTGCACGGAAACAGACCCCTCGATCCAATTCGTCCATGCCGACCATTTATCCGAACCGATTCCAGTCCCATTTGCAAACACTTGGCCCATATCCCTCCAAACCCTTCTTATTTCAGATACCCATCCAGATGCCTTTTAAATGTTGTACTGTACCAGCCTTCATCATTTCATCTGGCAGCTCATTCCACACAAGCACCACTTTCTTTGAGAAAACTTTGTCCTTTTAGTTCCTTTAAATTTTTCGCTTCTCAGCCTAAACCTATGCCCTCTAGTTCTGGACTCCCCCGCCCCAGGGAAAATATCTTGTCTATTTACCCTATCCATGTCCCCCATGATATAAAAAAAAAACGTTGGATGGGCCACCCCTCAGCGTTCGATAGTCCATGGAAAACATCCCCAGTCTATTCAGCCTCTCCTTGTGGCTCAAATGTGTGAAGACTCATCTTCCACCTTCAGGCCCTGCAACCACGCGAATTCAATGTTGATTGCACCAGTTTCCTCATTCCCCCTCCCCTCACCCAATCCCTGTCCCAAGCCTCCAACTCAGCACTGCCCTCTTGAATTGTCCTACCTTTCCATCTTCCTTCCCATCTCTCTGCTCCATCCTCCTCTGTGGCCTATCAACTTCTCCCACAGCTTCCTTCCCCCAGCCCCATCCTCCTCCCATTTATGTCTCAGCATCCCCGGCCCACAAGCCTCATTCCTGATAAAGGGCTTATGCCGGAAACGTCGATTCTCCTGTTCCGTGGATGCTGCCTGACCGATTGTGCTTTTCCAGCACTACACATTCGACAACAATATTTATTTCCCTGAGATATCAAATCCCCATTTCTTTCTCAACAGTCACAATTGACGCAAAATATTCATTTAATATCTGTCCCATCCCGTCAACTTCAACACAAAGCCAACTTTATTGATTCTCAGAGAGGTCTACTCTCTGTCAATTTGCTCTCTTACTCTTCATGGATTTGCAGAAT
>NC_057717.1:87309285-87311427 GCF_004010195.1 Chiloscyllium plagiosum | reverse complement strand
GGTATCTCATACCGTCTTTGCCTTCCTGGTTTCCTTCTTAAGAGTGCCGCTACACGCTTTAAACTTGGCAAGAGATTGAGTTGATCCCAATTGTCTATATCTGATCTTTGATTCATTTTTATTCTTGACAAGAACATTAATATCTGTATTCCTCCCCGTTTCCTAACCTTCTTAACCTTACCGTTCACTCCCACAGTAACATTACGTTTCTGAATTCTCATTATCACATGATTAGAGGCCACCTATTTGGCAGTCATCGTTTTATTTGTGACCAGTTTACTCCAATCAACTTTTCAAAGCTCATTTTTACTAGTTTAAAATGTGCCTTGCTCCAATTAAAATCTTAAACTTTATTGGAAGACGTATCTATTTCCATGACTGTTTCAAAACTGATCGTATTCTGTTCATTAGTTGCAGTGTTCCCCGACTAACACTTCAGCCACTTGTCTTGCCTTTTTTCCGAAAAGCCATTATAATAGCTCCATACCTCAGGGGTTAGTACTGTTGCCTCAAAGGAAGAGAAACAAACGTTCGATTCTAACTTTTTATGGGGTTTGCACATGTTCCCTGTATCTGCTTGGATATCCTCCAGGTGCTGTAGATTGCTTCCACAGGCCAAAGGTGTGTCAATTAGGTTGGTTGGTCATGCCAAATTACAACATGGTGTACATAGATAAGTAGTTTGGTATGTTAGCCACGCTAAATGACACAAAAGTATCTATAGATGTGTTGGTTGGTTGTGTCTGCCATGCTAAATTAAACCATAGTGTCCACGGATGTGCAGATTGGGTAGATTAGCCATGCTAAATTACACCACAGTGTCCATGGACGTGCACGTTGGGTGTAATAGCCAAGCTATATTAAACCATAGTGTCCACGGATGTGTAGGTTGTGCGTGTTAGCCAAGCAAAATTACACTATAGTTTCTCAGGTGTTCAGGTTTCGTATGTTAGCCATTTTAAATTACACAATCGTGTCCAGCGATGTGCAGGTGGGTATTTAAGGCATGCTAAATTACACCATAGTGTCGACGGATGTGTTTTTGGGTACGTTAACCGTGCTAAATTACACACCAGAGTCCATAGATATGGAGGTCGAGTGTGTTAGACAATCAAAGTTACACCATGCTGTCCACGCATGTGTAGGTTGGATGTGTTAGCCATACCACACTACAACATACTGTGCACAGATGTATAGGTTGGGTGTGTTGGTCATGCTAAATTACGCACTTGTCTCCACTAGTCTCCACAGGCTGTTAGCCTTGCTAAATTACACCACGGTGTGAACAGATGGGAAGATTGGGTTTGTTTGCCAAGCTAAATGACACAATAGTGCCCACAGATGAGTAGAATGAGTGCGTTGGCCATGATAACTTACAACATAACATCCACAGATGTGTACGTTCGCAGTGTTAGCCATGCTAAACGATACCATCAAGTCCATGGATGCATAAGGTGGGTGTGTTAGCCATGCTAAATTACTCCATAGTGTCTAAGGTTGTGTAGGTTCGGTGGGTTATTCATGCTAATTTTTTGCTATACTGTCCACAGATGTGAAGGGCTTGTGTGTTTGCCACGCTAAATTATACCACAGAGTCCATGGATATGTCATTTCACTGTGTTAGCCATGTTAAATCACTCCATAGTTTCCACGGATGTGTTGATTGGTTGTGATATCCACGCTAAAGTACACTATTGAGTCCACGGATGTGTGGATTTGGTGTGTTAGCCATGTTCAATTACACCATAGTGTGCATAGATATGTAGGTTGGGAGTATTAGTTTTGCTAAGTTACACAATAGTGTCGGTGGGGATGGTGTTGGACGGGGAGGGGCTTAGCTGGAAGGGGATTGGGGACTGTGCTGGATGGGAATGCGGGTCGGTGATGGAAGGGGATGGGGTGGCAGTGGAAGGGGGCGGGGCAGAGTTGAAGGAGGTTGGGCAGGGTTGGTTGGTGGTTGGGGTGGTGATGGAAAGGGTTCGGGCTGGTGCTGGATTGGCGCAGAGGGCATTGTTGTAAGGAGTTGAAGGGCAGCATTGGCCGGTGTGGGAGCGGTATTGGACGGGGCATGGGGCGATGTTGGATGGTGTGGGGTGCGATGTTGGATGTGGTGGGGACAGTGTTAGAGGGGGTGGCGTCGGT
>NC_057717.1:87302184-87306933 GCF_004010195.1 Chiloscyllium plagiosum | reverse complement strand
GTGGGCGCTGGGATGGTCTAGGGGGTGGTTTTGCATGGAGTGGGGGCAGTGTTGGGCAGGGGCGGGTATGGTGTTGGACGGGAGTGGGAGCGGTGCTGGATAGGGGTGCGTGTGGGGGGCATTGGCTCCAGTGCAGTGTGCAACTCCCTCATTTCCTGAACCAGAGCAGCCTTAAAATCTCCAAGCCCCACAGGAAAAGCTTTGAATTGATTAATTGATTATCCAAAAGAAATGGTGCCCGCCCATCTCGTTCGGATACTCGAGGTTCCTCTGTATTCCGCTGAAAAGGCATTGGCCCATTTCACAGAAATTATAATCAGGCTGGCCTGTGTTACAAATTCCTTCATATATTTTGTGTGTGACCTGGTTATGTATTAAATATTATGTACATAATAATATATGCATATTCCTGAACAATATATATGTCATTATATGCATATATAATAATATATATCAATAGTGTATATGCGATAATTCCTTGGCTTTGCCATGTGAAATCAATATTGTACATCTCATCTGCATATTTTGTACATGACTTGATTTGTTGTACTTTTAATGCCTTTCATAGAATCCATACAGTTTGGAAACAGGCCCTTCAGCCCATCATGGCAAAAGTGAGGGCTGCAGACGCTGGAAACCAGAGTTTAGATCTGCTGGAAAAGCACAGCAGGTCAGGCAGCATCCGAGGAGCAGGAAAATCGATGTTTTGGGCAAAGGTTCTTCGTCAGGAATGGAGACAGGAAGCCTCCAGAGTGGAGAGATAAATGGGGTGGAGGTTGGGGCGAAAGCAGCAAAGAGTACAATAGGTGAATGGGAGTGGGGATGGAGGTGATGGGTAGGTCGGAGGGGGGTGAGGTAAGGTAGCAAAGACTACAATACGTGAATGGAGGTGGGAATGGAGGTGATAGGTCAGAGGTGAGGGTAGAGTGGACAGGTGGAAAGGGAGATTGGCAGGTCGGAAAGATCATGAGGACAGTGCTGAGCAGGAAGGTTGGAAATGGAGTAAGGTGGGGGGGGAGGGGAAATGAGGAAATTGGTGAAGTACACATTGATGCCTTGGGGTTGAATTGTTCTGAGGCAGACGATGAGGCGTTCTTCTAGGTGTCGAGTGGTGAGGGAGCGACAGTGGAGGAGGCCCAGCACGTGCATGTCCTCAGCAGAGTGGGGTGGGGAGTTGAAATGTTGGGCCATGGGCGGTGCGGGAATCCTGGAGATATTCCCTGAAGTGCTCTGCAAGGAGGCGTCCAGTCTCACCAATGTAAAGTAGGCTGCATTGGGAGCAGCAGATACAATAATGACATTGGTGGATGTGCAGGTGAAACTTTGATGGATGTGGAAGGCTCCTTTGGGGCCTTGGATGGTGGTGAGGGAGGAGGTGTGGGCACAGGTTTTGCAATTCCTTCGGTAGCAGGGCAGGGTGCCAGAACGGAAAGGTGGTCAGCCCAACAAGCTCACGCTGATTCTTAGGGCGCGACCATCCCCCTACATTTATCCCCAAATAGATCACGTCACCTGCACACCCAAGACAAGTTAGCACAGCAAATTCATCAAAGCTGCACATCTTTAGACTGTGGGGGGAAACAGAAACACCTAGAGGAAACACACACAGACACAAGGAGAATGTGCAAACTCCACGCAGACAGTCATCCAAGGCTGGATTTGAACCAAGGCCACTGGCGCTGTGAGGCAGCAGTGCTAACCACTGAGACACCTTCCTCCACTTCATTGCAACTTTGTTACTCAAAACTCGGACAGTCAGCCACATTCTCACGGCCAAAAGAGCCCGCAGAAGAATACAGGCCCTGAGGCATGAAGTGATTCCGAAATGGATAAGCGCAAAAAGTCAATTATTTTACTCTCTTGTATCTCCGGCTGTTTCATCCTCTTATATTTGTTGTTTACATTAACGATCGTCTCTGTGCGAAATGCAAAGTTTCCTCATTTCTCAGGTTCGGATTTTAGTGATTTGAGATTTATTCTGGAGGAAACCAGATATTTCCTTCTGTAGTCTAATCAACCGCTTTACTTAGGCAGGGACGCAGTGTAAATTCAGAGCTGAATTTAAAAATGGGTTGCAATATCCACTTTGCTTATTTGTTCGAATATTTAAAAAATGGAGATAAAACATTGTTCAATCACGTCGGCATTATGCTGATCTACTTGAAGGAAGTAATGCAGTCGCCCTCTCTGTTTTGAAACTAGATCTCCATCAGTCCGGAAGGCACTGGAGGCGAGGTTAAAGTTCAAATGAAATGGTACAGACTCATCACAGGAAGGTCTTCATTTCTACGTATTTATTTATATGTCGATTTATTTCATCATTTATTTATTCAGGTGAGGTGAGCATTGCTGACAAGGAGGGTCTCCTTCAACACCCAAGGCATATCCAAGGATATCTCGTAGCTTGGTTGACATTCCCATGTTGATGCATCAGTGGGATGAGTTTCTCGAAGTTCTGCCAGACTTTCAGTCGTCCCACTATCTTTATAGACTTTCACTTGATTCCAAATTAATGAAATCAGCTTGAAATTGAGGAGCACAATATTCCCAGAATGAGTGGCTGCAACTATCAGCGTGTCTGTCAGCTGCTTCAATGTATCTGTGTTGCATTCACGGAATTTTCTTCCTGCTGTGAAATACCAGTCACCTGTCTGCAATGTTTTGGATCTACAAGGATGGTGATCGTAGTGCAATGAAATGACGTGCAGCCTTGGCCATGTCTATCGTTCTGAACCGTATCACAGCCTTGATTTCTGCTTGGTTCTCTTCCTGTTGCTCAATGAAATAATAGTGATGAGAGAGTGACACGCCCTTTTGATGAGACACCATTTTGCGATTGCCAGACCAGCAATCAGGCCATAAGAAAACCAATCTGAGGATGAGGAAGAGTTTAGAAGTCAATCGAAGTCGACCAAGTGAAAGAGAGAATGTGAGTGAGAGTTTTCCTGGAGCATCAGAACATAGAACAGAGAACAATAGAGCACATACAGGCTATTCGGACCTCGATGTTGCGCCGACCTGTGAAACCAATCTGAAACCCATCTAACCTACACTATTCCATTCTCATCCATATGTCGATCCAATGACCATCTAAATGGCCTTAATGTTGGGACTCTACTCCTGTTGCAGGCGTTGTGGTCCACGCCCCTACTACTCTCAATGTAAAGAAACCCCCTCTGACATCTTTCCTATATCTATTAACCATCAGTTTAAAGCTATGCCCCCTTGTGCTAGCCATCACCATCCCCTCTCACTGTCTGCGCTATCTAACCCTCTGATTATCTTATACGTTTCAATTAATTCATGTCTCAACCTTCTTCTCTCTAACAAAAACAGCCTCAAGCCCTTCAGACATTCCTTGTCAGACCTTCGCTCCATTCTAGACAACATCTTAGTAAATCTCCTCTGAACCCTTGCCAAAGCCTTTGCATCCTTTCCATAATTTGGTGAACCGAACTGTACGCAATACTCCAAGTGTGGGCATACCTGAGTTTTACATATCAGCAGCATGATCGCTGGGTTCCAAAACTCAATCCCTCTACCAATAAAAGCTAACACACCATATGCCTTTTTAACAGTCCTATCAACCTCGGTGGCAACATTCAGGGATCTAAGCACATGAACAGTGAGATCTCTCTGCTCATCCGCACTACCAAGAGTCTTACTTTTAGCCCTGCAGTATTGTTACTCCTTCCAAGGTGATTACCTTACACTTTTCCGTATTAAACTCCATTTGCCACCTCTCAGCCCAGCACTACAGCCTGTCTGTCAGTAACCTGCAACATCCATTGGTATTTTGAACAACACAACCGACCTTATTGTTATCTGCAAATTTAATCACCCATCCTTCCATGCTCTCATTCAGGTCTTTCCTGAAAATGACAAAAAGCAGTGCACCCAAAACAGATCCTTGCCGTAACCAATGAGTAACTGACCTCCAGGATAAACATTTCCCATCAACTACCATCTTGTTTGACATAGCTAATTCCAGATCCATACCGCTAAATCATCCTCATTGCCATGCCTCTGTATTTGGTGCAATAGACTACAGTGGCGAACCTTATTGAACGCCTTTCTGAGATCAATATAAAACACATCAACTGCTTTACCCTCAAACACCTGTTTGGTCACCTTCTCAAAGAATTTATTCGATTTGTGAGGCATGACCTACGCTTCAAAAAACTATGTTGGCTATACTTAATCAACTTATTCTTTTCTACATGATTATAAATCCTATCCCTTATAAATGTTTCCAAGAATTAACTACAAACGAAGTAAGGCTCGTTGGTCTATCATTATCAGGGTTCTCTCTATTCCCATTTTTGTACAAGGGAACAACATTTGCTATCTTCCAAAATTCTTGCACTATTCCTGCAGATGACAAAGACATAAAATCAAAACCAAAGACTCGGCAATCTCCTCCCTGGCTTCCCAGAGAATCGTAGTTAAACATCATCTGTTAAGTGGACTTATCTATTTTCATACTTTCCAGAATTGCTACCATCTGCTCCTTGTGAACCTCAATCCCCTCTAATCTAGCAGGATGTTCCTCAACATTCTCCTCGACCACATTGTCTTTTTAAAGTGTAAACGCTAACAAAAAAATCTTCATTTTGTGCTTTCCCAATCTCCTCTGACTCCATGCATACTTTCCCACGACCATCCGTGATTGGCTCTAATCTTACTCTAGCCATAAAAAAACTGATTGTGAAAAAATCTAAAAATTAAAAGGAAATGCTCAAAATGAAC
>NC_057717.1:87294652-87301684 GCF_004010195.1 Chiloscyllium plagiosum | reverse complement strand
AACCTCGGTGGCAATATTCAGGGATCTAAGTACGTGAACACTGAGATCTCTCTGCTCATCCACACTACCAAGAGTCTTACTTTTAGCCCAGTACTCTGCATTATTGTTACTCCTTCCAAGGTGATTACCTTACACTTTTTCGTATTAAACTCCATTTGCCACCTCTCAACCCAGCACTACAGCCTGTCTGTTAGTAACCTGCAACATCCATCGGTATTTTGAACAACACAACCGACCTTATTGTTATCTGCAAATTTACTCACCCATCCTTCCGTGCTCTCATTCAGGTCATTCATGAAAATGACAAAAAGCAGTGGACCCAAAACAGATCCTTGCCGTAACCAATGAGTAACTAACCTCCAGGATAAACATTTCCCATCAACTACCATCTTGTTTGACATAGCCAATTCCAGATCCATACCGCAAAATCATCCTCATTGCCATGCCTCTGTATTTGGTGCAATAGACTACAGTGGCGAACCTTATTGAACGCCTTTCTGAGATCAATATAAACCACATCAACTGCTTTACCCTCAAACACCTGTTTGGTCACCTTCTCAAAGATTTCAATAAGATTTGTGAGGCGTGACCTACGCTTCAAAAAACTATGTTGGCTATACCTAATCAACTTATTCTTTTCTACATGATTATAAATCCTATCCCTTATAAATGTTTCCAAGAATTAACTACAACCGAAGTAAGGCTCGCTGGTCTATCATTATCAGGGTTCTCTTTATTCCCATTTTTGTACAAGGGAACAACATTTGCTATCTTCCAAAATTCTTGCACTATTCCTGCAGATGACAAAGACATAAAATCAAAACCAAAGACTCGGCAATCTCCTCCCTGGCTTCCCAGAGAATCGTAGATAAACACCATCCGTCAAGTGGACTTATCTATTTTCACACTTTCCAGAATTGCTACCATCTGCTCCTTGTGAACCTCAATCCCCTCTAATCTAGCAGGATGTTCCTCAACATTCTCCTCGACCACATTGTCTTTTTAAAGTGTAAACGCTGACAAAAAATCTTCATTTTGTGCTTTCCCAATCTCCTCTGACTCCATGCATACTTTCCCACGACCATCCGGGATTGGCCCTAATCTTACTCTACCCATAAAAAACTGATTGTGAAAAATTCTAAAAATTAAAAGGAAATGCTCAAAATGAACTTACATCTCTTACAATCAAAAACGAGGGAAATCGTAACAGCAACTGATGAAATGGCTGACAATACAAGTCCATAGAGACCTTTGTCTTCACAACGGAAGACACAGATGACGTACAGTACTATAAGTAATAAGGAACATAAGAGTTTGTGCGAAGATTTGTAGCTCGGGTGCTCGTTGTTGTGGTTCTGTTGGCCGAGCTGGAAGTTTTTGTTGCAAACTTTTCGTCCCCTGGCTAGGCGACATCATCAGTGCTTGGGAGCCTCCTGCGAAGCGCTTCCTTGATGTTTCCTCCGGTGTTTATAGTGGCTATAAATACCGGAGGAAACATCAAAGAAGCGCTTCGCAGGAGGCTCCCAAGCACTGATGATGTCGCCTAGCCAGGGGACGAAACGTTTGCAACAAAAACTTCCAGCTCGGTGAACAGAACCACAACAAGGAACATAGAGTTCAATGAGAGGGAGAAGCTAAAACAAATATGGTTTATTAGAAAAACGTTGTTGGAGAAATATGTGGAATTGATGCCTGATGAATTCCCACTGATCAATTCACTTTGAAATAACGGCCAGTATTTCAGTTACCTGCCCGATTATCCACAGCCCACTGAAATGGATTGTTAGCTTTATCTGATTTTTTGCAAGTGCTCCCGAGTGTCTCTGTTCTCGAGCTATCAATTTCTTTTTTTACATTTAAATTACATCCAGTTTGTCTATTCTTCCCCTCAAAACGCATCAGCATGCATGATCATCAACTATCTGTTCAAACTCAGTTACCTGTTAGTACAATGGAATGGCCGTATCACATTTTACTCCGAAGTGTGAAGAGAGAGTTATTAATTGAAATATAGAGTTCGTGTCAGACGTGGCAGGTGACTCAGTACATTTGGTTCTCGATCTGTGAGGGAGACGTAGCACATTGCTGACATTAGTCTGCATGTCGTTAAATAACACTAGTTTATCCAATCTTCAAATGAATTAAGGGAACTTTCCAGCCAATTGGCACACTGCTGGATCCACACAAATGTAAAGATGTTAAGTTGGCCAATGTGATGAAAATAAGTCTTCCAAACTGCTGAATTTCCAACGGGTCAAACTGGTCATGTAGATCACAATTCAGTTGGCCTCTCAGTCTTGCCTGTCCTCATTCTGCTTTTTTTGCATGGTCCCCTCCACTATGTGGAACTTTCTGTGGCTCCTACTGCTCTAAGCGCTCGTCATCTAACTTAAACTTCTTTTTTCCTCCTTAAACAATCATGTACCGTTCTCACTATCCAGATTCTTCTGGCATTCTCGTCCCATACTTCATGCTTACAGAAGATGTCATTGCTGCTTTCTCACAATTTGCTGCTCTGATGTAGATTTTCTATATATTTTTATTTTCTGAGATTGTTTTATGTTTTTTCTACATTATCTACAATTTCGCTAAATTATGTTAAGTCCAAATCGAAAAAGTTTCTCCCAATTTAATACCTTGATTTCATTCCACCTTTGGTCTCTCATATGAATGCCTTAAATCCGATAGTTTGTATTTCCCTTTCCCTGGAATACTCTCCTCCTGAGACTTCGCCCACTTGTTTCGTACCATCCGTTCTCTTGGCCGAATTACTTTCAAGTTGAATTGAGAAGCCCTCCTGCAGGCATTTTAAAAAGGACAGGCCCGCTAAGGTTGTTGGATTTGAACTGTTCAAGTTACTATTGAGAATACGAACTCCCCTCCTGTCATTGTTGAATTATTTTATGCATCTGCAACATTTGCCCACATATCTGACTTTATATCTCTTCCTGACTGCTTGGGCGTCTGTAGTAGACTGTAAGAGAATTTAGTCCAATAAAGTAGAGATCGCACAAGTCTGATCAGGTGAAAATGACAAGCTGTTTATTACAAGTGATATCGCTGAAATAGAAATTGACTAGGCTGACACAGAACTGACAGTCTATGCAGGTAGATTAAGGGTTCTCTTCCTCAAGCTGAGGATGAGGCCAGTTTTTATAATAATTCTGTATAATACGGGTAACTAAAATGGGGAGAATGTATTTGGAAATGCACTAATCTAGTTACAATGATGCCAACTGTAAAACAGTTATCAGATGAATGTCCTGATTCTCCATACAATGCACCGCCCTGACAGTATCAATGAGTCAGGCGATTCCAGCCTTCTTTCAGGGTAGATGAGTAAGGTGCTTCCATTGTTTTTGTCCTCGGGGCAGGGTCTTTTTGGTGCATCTTTATCTGACCTGGTCTGTGTGTGTGGCTTTGGTATTTCCATGTTAAGAGACTGAGCTCAGTGCATTGGGACAGCTGTGGTTGATCTGGTATTGTTAGTGAGTATTCCCTTGTCTGTGAGCGCTGTCTGATTTCATTTATAGGCCTGCTTCGTCTCAGCTGAGGCATTCTGGGTGTTTCTGGTATAGTTTGGTCAAGTTTGCTTCCCTATGTTCTGTGCGGGCCTATTATGCATTGGCACCGTGTCAGATCTTTTCCCACAATTCTCCCCTTTTTTGCTCAGTGAGGGATGAGAAGGGGGCAATATAGCCGGATCTGGGGGAAGGAGGATTACCGATTATGGTGGGAGGTGCATGTGGGCTCGGTATCGGACTAGAAGCTAATGGTGTCTTGAGTCTGCTTCGACAGAGGTTATCTCAGGAGCAGGGACATTCCCCAGTCGATCTGTGCTGGCTGAGTGGTGAGAGGGGCAGAGGGCAGTAGTATTGCAAACGTTGTGCAAATGTCTGGCCCCTTGTCCCTGTTTACCGGCAAGACATAGTGTGATGGTCAGGTAGGTCAGACCGATAATGCTGATGGTGATGGCTGTGGCGAGCAGCTGGATCCATCGAGTTGATGGAGTGTTGTCTTCCTCTGTGTGATCCCTGTTCATTGGTTGTGGAGTCCTCTTGCTGCAGGTGGTATGTGTTCATTCGGGCCATCCTTTTGGTTTCACAGCTGGCCGGATTGTCACCAGGATCAGTTACGGGCTTTTCCACCTCGGAGAGGGAGAATCTTTTTTCTGGTGGTTTTATTACGATGTGGCCCCCGGGACGGAAAGGATGCATGGGCACTGATTTGCGTGTGGGCTATGCGACCCTGACCTGGTCGTGTGTAACATTCATGCTCTTGCTAAGGACATGATTTAGCAGGGCCTCTTTTTTCAGAAGGGCTGTATCTGTTTTGGGGGTCTGGTAGCAGTGGGCATAGGCCGTCCCATAAGGACTTCAAAAGGGGTGAGCCCAGTCGTGTGGTTTGCCTGTGCACATATAGTATAGAAGGCAAGTGACAAGGCGTCCAGCCAGGTCAGTCCTGTGTCCTGGGTGATTTTGGTCAGTGTGGTATTCAGGGAGCAATTCATCAGTTTGACCATGCTTGACGACTGAGGTTGGTAGGGTATGTGGTGTCACCATGGTATCTCTCGTGCCTCGCTAATTCCAGTCATAAGTCTAGCCATGAAGTGAGATCCCTGTCCATCTCTATGTTACTGGGGACCTCAAATCTGGGGATAACATCCTTTAGGAGGTATTTAACCACTGTGTATGCATAATTCTTCCTCGTGGGAAATGCTTCTACCCATTTAGAGAGCGTGGCTATGAAGACATGATTTCTGAGGCATGTGTGCAAAGTCGATCTGTAAGTGGCAGAACAGCCCTTCAGGAACTGGCAGGTGGTTGTATTTGGCAACAGGCTTCCCTGCATTGTTCTGTAGGCAGATGTGGCACTGTGACAGCAGGGCTTGGGCAGTGGCAGTGAATCCCGGTGCACACCAGGATTCTATTACAATGTGTATCATGCCCCTCTTGCCCATGTGGCCAATGCCTTGGGCTGCTACGGCCAGTGTGTCTAGATAAGCCCTTCAGCAAATGATGTGTCCATTGTGGTGTAGGATCAGGGAAAGTGATTGCATGACCTCAATGCGGGCCCAACTGTCCTTTTCTTGCTGTGGGTCAGCCTGTTGGGCAGCTCTCACTACTTGCATGGGGTCAGGGAATACTGAGGCCTTCGCTATTCTGAGGCCTACAGGATGTAGGTGGTGGGGTTCAGGGCAGGGGCATGTTGTAGGGAAAGGTTGGCTTTGGGTAGCAAATCCACATCATAGCCAGTTCTCCAGTTGGCAGTGAAGTTTTGGGCTGTTGCAGAATTTAGCAGCCAGGAGATCGAATGGGGAAACAAAACAGTGCATGGGTGATCCAGCACGATGCGGGCTGGCCTTTTCTACTGTTACTGCGGCTGCTGCCACAGCTCTCAAACATGCCGGCATTCCCTTTACAACAGATGGTCAGTGTACACAGAAAAAACAACAGGGCACTTTAGATCCCCATGGAGCTGTGTCAACATGGCGGATGCAAACCCCTCGCAATCGTTAATGTATAGATAAAAGGGCTGTGTGAGGTCTGGGACCCTTAGGCCGGAGAAAAGCCGAATCATTATCTTAATTCAGTGAATGCCCATTCCATCTTTGGCCGCCCATAAGGAACCATCAATGGCATGGTTATCTGGAATCCAGTGCCTGCAATAATTCAGCATTCCCAGGTAAGCTTGCAGTTGAGTTCTTGGGGCTGGCGGGGGGAGCTGAGTGATGCCTGCGACTCTGTGTCTTGATAGAGCCCTGAGACCATGTGAGAGTTTGTTCCCGATCTACTGTACTGTATACTGGTAGAGCTGCATGTTTTCCGTGAACATCCTGTGTGCATCTTTTGCCAGACAGCAGAGCAATGCTGCAGTGTCCTGCATACATGATTCCGCGGTGCTGGGGGCCAGTAACAAATCATCCGCATAATGCAGGTTTGTGCTGTTGCATGGCAGATGTAAAGTAGAAAGGGTACGGTGTACTGCAGCGGCATAGACTGTGGGATTCTCCTTGTAACCCTGGGGAAGCCTGGTCCATGTGTACTGCCAGCCGCAGTACATAAAAGTGAAAGGGTACTAACTCTCAGGGGACAATTTGATCGACAAAAAGGTTGAGTAGACGTTGATTACAGACAAGCAGGTGGCAGAAGCAGGGATACTTGTGAGTATGGAGTTAGTCTCCAGGACACTGTGGAGCACGGATTTACAATTGCGTTAATAGCTCTCAGATTCTGGTCAAAATGCCACAGTACTGGCCTCCCGAGATTTGGGATGGGTAGGATGGATGTACCTCAGGAAATGTTTGTTGGAACTAGGACATCCTGTTGGAGATGGAAGTCAATCACTGGCTTGATGCCTTCTGCTGCTGCTGGGGACAGTGCATATTGCCGTATCGACTGCAGTATGACTCCCTGTTTTAGTGTGACAAAATGTGGTGGGACGGACTTCACTTTGCCTGAGTGGTTGGAATGTTGTACTCAGATTGATGGCGGGAGGTCCGCTAGCAACAGGGGGTTTTCATGAAGGGGGGGGGGTGGGCAGTTCCTGGGATTTGTAGGGCGCAAGTGACCTGGAGCGTTGCAGGAATGCAGTGCACACAAAATTCAACCTGCCCAAGTCGGGCAATCTCCACAAGAGGACGGGGGCCTGACTGAGGGGGCCGAAGTGGAGGGGCGCTGTCTCAGGCGCACCATCATGTGGCATAAATCCTTGGGGAGCCACGGGCTCTTGACAATAAAGTGACTCTGTGGGACAGTCGTCGTACCGTTGCAGAACAGTGCAGCCTGTTGTTTGCCAAGCTGTACCTCCTGCCGGTGGTCCCACAATGTATAGGCCAGCGAGTGCAATCGGGGAGGTGAGGGCAGGATGAGGGTTAGAGCTTTGATGAAGGGTCAATTAGGATCGAAACGTTAGCTCTTTTTTCTCCTTACAGATGCTTGCAGACCTGCTGAGATTTTCCATCATTTTCTCTTTTGATAGCAGTATGGGAAATTTAGCATGGCCAATTCACCTGACCTGCACATCTTTGGA
>NC_057717.1:87286010-87293318 GCF_004010195.1 Chiloscyllium plagiosum | reverse complement strand
CCTAAAGTAGAAAATGAAATCTTTCAGGGGCTCGTCTGTTTTGTGCAGACTCCGGGTAACAGCACCATCTTGCTCTAGTTTGTATCGCCTCTTTCACAGTGCTGTCCAGCCATCTGTCCCAGTTTGCAGCAGTGTCCCAGGGTTGGGTGGTGAAGTTAATGGTAGAGCAAATGGTCGCCAAGCGAGTTGTAACAGGGCCTCCACATCCTGTGGCAGACAGTTGTAAATAGTGGAAATTTGTAGCCGCCAATTATAAAATGCGAGTGGTTTTTCAATGGGTCTGGGGTATCTTGCAACATGGCCAGGACCTCTGCGTGGGTCCAGGGCTTATCAAGGGGAGTAGATCCGATCATAATTGTAGAAGCCATCATTCAATGCCTGGTTTTTCAGGGCAGCAACATGCTGCGTGTGAGCCTGATGTCATTATCTGAGTGGGGCCGCGGTGGTGACTCAATGCTCAGTGGCTGTTTCGGATTGCTGCAAGCATGTTGCGGACTACATGGTAACAAAGGCAACCACTTAATTTGCAGCGAGTCTGGCTCTGGGTCAGGAAGGGAAAGTTTAGGGTATTGCGGGGCGTAAGGCGGCGCGGCTCTACTCGGGGGTGGTAGGGGTCTCCGTAGCCGGGGTTTTATTGCTACAGTCTTAAGGGGGTTGGTGGCGTTTGTCAAAGTCCCGAAATTTTGCGAGACATTTCAACATGTAGACAATGTTCCATGAGGGATCCCCTGTAATGGCCATGGTCCAGTATTCAATTTTATCAATTTTGTAGCCCCCCCCCACCATATGGCCAGTTCTATGGGACCAGGTGTAAAGGTCTCTTGTGGAGGGGATAACTTAACGGCTGTCCCCTGTCTTTCTGCACGATGTCTGCCGGTGACCCAGTTGTAACAAGAGCATCTCCTACCTTGCTCTTGCAGTTTATGTATTTACCATGCCTTTTCAGGGTACTCCTGTTCATTTTCGAACCCGGCCTTTCTCACCACGTGGTCAGGTTTGCACAGCTCCCACATTTGGCATCTCCTGGCAGACGGTTGATGTCCGTGCCCCCACGGCTCCTGAATGTTTTGGGATAATTTCTATGTGCTCTAGTTCAGGTTTCGATGGAAAACAAAACACAGAGATGGAGAGCTAACAGAACACAGGCAGTGGGTGATTGACAGGTTAGACAGCAGACACACCCAAAACAAACACTTAGAAACCACCGGACAGGACAACACAGCTGGGCCCAAGTCAATTTTGTTCGATCTGTGGATCTGTCAGAGGTAAAGCGAGAATTTGATGAATGGTCTCTCCATGTATTGTACCTAACTTTCTCCGCCCGACCATGTTTCCCCTGGCTAGAACAGGTTAGTGACAGAAGTCCACGCTCAAGGTGAAGCTCGTTTGGGCAAAATTAAGGCTTATTCAAAAATATTAGGTAATTAATTTAGCACAGGTGACGACTTCCATAAGCCCAGTCCACACTGTTTAGTACCACATTACCGGCTGCCAGTTAACTTACTTTCCCACCAGACGACGCCACAGGCCCAGACGTGGCAGCTTAAAAGGCAGTTAACAACTTAGTAGCCAAGTGCCCACATCCACAGGCCACAGTCACTACTCACGTTGCAAATTGCAGCAGCAGCCGGCGGTCAATTAGTTAAATTTGTTAAATAATGTAACCGCTTACCAGACTACCTCCACAGGCCAAGTTCTGGCAGCAATTTAGGAGTCGAGTGTTCACATTCACAGGCCAGATCACTACTCAATTTCCAAATTGCAGTAACTGAAGTCAATTTGCCACAGATCAGAATTGTGGCCACCCTCTGCAGTCGTCCTGCCTTTCTCTGGCCTGACCCCCTGGGCAGGACTGGCCGCCAGGTACCAGACGGGTTAAATTTAAAATGTTGACAGAGAAAACAAAAAGCCCTGCCGACTAATGCCAAACTGTCAGAGAAACTTACCCAATAGGTTAGAGATCACAAATCACAGCTGGAAGTGAAATTGACAAACAGTTTATTGCACGCCATATGGCTGGAAGAGAAAACAGACCAGCTGACACTGAATTCACAGTCTGTACAGGTTGATCAGATTTCTCTTCCCAGAGCTGAGGATGAGACCAGTTTTAGAGCAGTGCTGCACAATGACACTGATTAAGAAATGGGAAACCAGAATCTGTCTGGAAATGGAGTAATCTAATTGCAAAGATGCTAATTGGAAAACAGTTATCAGATGAACGTCCTGTTCTTTCACACAATGCAACATCCTGACAGTGTCGCGGGTTCAATTCATCTTCACAGTTAAGTGTTAATGTCTCTTCTGAAATGGTGAGTTGCTTCCATTGTCCTGTTCCTGGAGCATGTCCTTGCTGGTGCCTCTCTGTCTGACCAGCTCGTTGTGTGGCTTTGGTATTGCTGGATTTTGAAAGTGCCCTTAGGGCTTTGAGATATTTGTGGTGGTCTCTCATGTTCATGGGAGAATAACGTGTACTCCCTTTTCTGCGTGCTGTCAGGTTCGGTTTGTGATCTGCTCAGGAATTCTGGGTGTTTTGGTACAGTTTTTGCCAATTTTGCTTTTGTGAGCCTATCGTGGGTTAGCAAATATTTTCCCACATGGAATAATAGAGAAATTCTCCCTTCTGGAAATACAACTTATCCTTGGCAATTATATAGCTGAGTTACGGTGGGAGTGAGGATTACTTTGTATGAAAAGCCAGTAGTACATCAGGCACTGAGGTATTATAGGACGTATATCCAGGGATTTTTCCTGACTGTGTGATAATGAGGTTACAACACCACAGATTAAAGCAGGAGGAGAATTCATGGAGTACAAATAAGGAAGTTAAGTTAATTTATCGGAGACCGTGTTGAATCACATGGTTGAGGAAAAGCAAGAACAGAGGACAATGTGGATACTTTTAGTTCAGATAAATTAGCTGAATTTCAACGGAAAGAGGAAACACTAAAGCATTGCATCAAAATGTGTTCACAGAAAAAGAATCTGAGTCCCAGAATGTTAATATCCTAAGAATTATATCTAGATGAGGAAATGGAGACCATCACATGTTCAGGTGATGCAAAAGAGGCAGACATTCATGAAGTCGTATTGCCAGTGGATTAAACAAAGAAGGTATATTGGGTAGCCCATGTATTACCAGCAGGTGGTCATTTGGGAGTAAGGAAAACACAAGCAAAAATAGAAGAAAATTTCTATTGGCTTGGACTGCATCAGGATGTATTTGGCCAAAATGGAGGTGTCTAATAGATTGCCAGAAACCATTCCATTATGCAACATCACAGTTAAAAGAATTGTAGGGGAATTACTCAATTTTTTTCACCAGATTCGACGACCAACACAGTTGCAATCAGATCAATGGTCAAACTTTACTTCAAATGTACAGGTTAGGTGAATTGGCCATGCTAAATTGTCCATAGTGTTCTGGGATGTGCTGGTTAGTTGCATGGATCAAGGGTAAATGTAGTGTAGAGGAATGGGTCAGGGTTGATTACTCTTCGCAGAGTCGCTGTGAACTTGTTAGGCCAAATGGTCTGTTTCCACACTGTCAGGATTCTATGGCTCTATGAAAAATATTCAAGGACATTATGGACAGCTTCGGAATAAAGCAATTCAAATCTACTGCGTATCATCCAGTACTGCGGAGAGCTAGAGAGGTGGCATCAAACATTAAAGAGCATGTAGAGGGCTTATAGTCAAGACTATCCAGATGATTGGGATAAGGGATTTATGTTTGTACTTTTTGCATTTAGAAGTACATCTAATGAACTAACTGAATAAAGTCCATTCGAATGTAATCTTTGGATATGAGGTAAGAGGACTGCTAAAATTGATTAAGGAGAAAATTGTGAGTCAGAATTGAGAGATCACATATTTGGACTACGCGTCAAATTTTAATGAACAGTTACATAAGTGGAATAGTTAGCGAGACATCATTTAAAGGTATCACAGTATATGATGAACAGGAAGCAGACAATAAATCACAAATTTGCAATTTTACTGTTGGAATAAAGTGTTAGTGTTACTTCCAGTGATAGCTCATGTGGTCCAGTGACAGAACCTTTAAAATTAAGGTTTAGTGGACCTTATCAAGTCGAAAGGAAATTGATTGAGGTGAAGTATTTAATAAATCACTTTATCATTGCCATAAAGCTGGTGTACTCAAGCCTGACTCAATGAAAATTGTGTGAATACAAGCCAAGAGCAGACCAGCTACACGGAAATGAGATGACAGTCAGGTGAAACAACAAAATTGGACTTGTTGCAAGACAAGCAGCATATCACAGAATCCCCACAGTGTGGAAACATGCCCTTCTGTCAAACAAGCTCACACCGACCCTCCAAACAGCAAGCCATTTACCCCTGAATATAGCACTTAATCTGGGCATCTTCAGACTGTGGAATGGAACTGGAGCACCCAGGTGAAAAGCACACAGACACAGAAGAATGTGCACACTCGACACAGACAGTCGCCGGAAGCTCTGTCGTCTTTCACTTGTGAATGCTGATGGACAATTGAAGCGTGCGTGAGAAGGGGGTTCCACAAATATCTCCCCCGCATTCCTGCCCACTGATAGAGGGGCCCAGCATATCAGTACAAAAGATAAAGCAAAAGCTGAGAATAATATGTTCGTTAATATGACCTGCCAGTTGTTGGAAAAGTACCATACATGCCTGGCATCACACTGGCATTAGAATTTATCCGTCACATTGCTTATTAGTGGGGTCAGCAAAACATCTGCTTGGCTTGAGAGGAGCACCCTGATAGTGGAGTAAACCACTCAGATTTCCCACGCAGCAGTACGAACCAGTAAGCTTCCTGTGTCCAATTTGTCTGAGATCCCTTCCCCTTGCAGAGTCATGTGGGCTGGCCTGGACACTGCTCCCGGTGAAAAGTAAGAGCTGAAGGCCCATCAGTCAGCTTGTGCTGGCATCCTCAGGAAAGTCTGTTCTTTGTTAGGGCTGATTCAGAAATTGGAAAGCCATTTCCCAATGACCAAGCTGGGCTCAGAGTTACACCAATTTAATATCATCAGACAGGCTCAGCACTGTGATGGATTTGCTCATGTACGAAGCTTCCTGCAAACATCATCACAACTCTGTTTTATGGAGACAAAAGGAATTTGTAGGTATATGCATTTTAAACAAGACGTGGTGTCCCAGAGATGACAGATTTTCCTGCATTCCCGGAGAAGTCGGATTTTCCTGCATTCCCGCGCATGACAGATTTTTCCTCATTCCTGGAACAGTAGCTTTCCTGTTCCCGGAGATTACAGATTTTTGCCTGAATTCCTGGAGCCGACAGATTTTCCCGCATTCCCAGAGATGACAGATTATTTATGCATACCAGGAGACGACAGAATTTGCTGCATTCCTGGAAATGACGGATTTTCCTGCATTCCTGGAGACATTGGCCTGCCTGGAATTGTGATTGATAGTTAACTGTTCTTGCTGCACCTCCATGAAAAGAGAGGGCCAATCAATCAGTACGTTCAGTATAAAATGGTTCCTCCGTTTCTAGTCTACTTCTTATACCCTCGGTTTGGTGAATGCAAGATGAAAAGCTTCGACATCTCGTCACAAGGCAAAATGTCACACAATAAACAGCCTTTATTTCGATCAATCCGGGAAACGGAAGGGTGATTTAGCAGGCTCGCTGAGAGGGGGAGCTGCATCTTTCCAATTTTGTTTGGACATCATTGATGCTTTCATTAACCTATGGTGTACTTTTTCAAAGATTGAGGTCCTGCACAGAGAGTCTTCCTGATAGTGAGATCCCTTGCAGCCTGCCCTGGTTGCTCAGCCCCGGCTGCTACTCGGGTTCTAAATGACGGAGAGAGATTGCAAACCCATCTTTCAATTTCCTTCCTAGGCCGACCTGAATTACTGAAGCCAGTCAGAGCACCAGAAGTGACTGCCTTTCCATCACCAACCTCCTCTGCTCCCTTTCCCTCTCCTTTGCACTCACTGTAATTCACCAAACCACAAATATCCTCCATGCTCACTTATACTCTGCATCTCCTTCAGCAAAACCAATCTCCACGTTTCACACGCTGCCCACTTTCCTTCTCTCCTTTCCCGCTCCTCCAAGTCCTTTGCCTTGCCCCCATCCATCGAGCCCAGCCCTTTACTTTTCACTCCAATAACATCCTCCAGTCCCCTCCTGAACTACTTTCATTCCCAGCCATCTGCCCACCCTTCACTCTTTACTCCCTCACCCTTTTCTTCTTTCTCATTGCCCTCCACTCCCTCTTTCACCTGCCCCAGTGAACTTCCTTTCCCCCGTTCCTACTTATCGTCCCACTTCTCCTGGCCCATCCCTCTTTCCTCATTATGAGCTTTGATCATGTTGACACATTTTGAGACACATTCATTAAAGTCACTTTTGGCTTCAACTTAATGAATAAAACCTGAAAATTAGCTTCGTCCACACGTCAATCTGAAGCTCAATGTACAAGGTACATCATTTCATCTTGGTTTCTTTCGTGTTTCAACACAGTGTTCTCTTGCTCGTTAATTATTTGGTCCTCCAGTTTCACAGAAACTGTAACGATGAGAATGGCTGGAAAATCAAACAGGGATCAAGGACAAAAACAGAACTTGCTTGGAGCCGACAGGACTCAATATCAAGTTCAACAATTTTCGAGCTTGAACACCTTCTCAAGCCTTTACCCGCCACCGCAGCCCTGACTTGTCATATTTTAGAACATAGAACATAGAAGAATACAGCGCAGTACAGGCCCTTCGGCCCTCGATGTTGCGCCGATCCATGCCCACCTAACCTTCACTAGTCCACTATCCTCCATATGCCTATCCAATGCCCGCTTAAATGCCCATAATGAAGGAGAGTCCACCACTGGCAGGGCATTCCATGAACTCACGACTCGCTGAGTAAAGAACCTACCCCTAACATCTGTCCTATACCTACCCGCCCCCCTTAATTTAAAGCTATGCCCCCTTGTAATAGCTGACTCCATACGTGGAAAAAGATTCTCACTGTCGACCCTATCTAAACCCCTAATCATCTTATACACCTCTATCAAGTCACCCCTAAACCTTCTTTTCTCCAATGAAAACAACCCCGAAGTGCCTCAGCCTTTCCTCATACGATCTTTCTACCATACCAGGCAACATCCTGGTAAACCTCATAGGTTTAAGATATTAGGAGAAAAGTATAGAGGGGATGTCAGAGGAAGGTTCTTTACACAGAAAGTTGTGAATGCATGGAATGCGTTGCCAGCGGTGGTGGTGGAAACAGAGTCATTAGGGACATTTAAGCGACTGCTGGACATGCACATGGATAGCAGTGAG
>NC_057717.1:87261251-87282524 GCF_004010195.1 Chiloscyllium plagiosum | reverse complement strand
ACAATGTGCCTAGGACCATGATAGACTTCAAAGCAAAATCTCGGCTGACATTCCCGTTGCAAAACTTGGTGTAATTAATATAACTGCTCTGATCAAACAACATAGTACCTCTCAAGCAGATGTCGCAGTCCACTGTGCCCAGTGAAAGAGGAGTTCTCTCTGATACCCATATCCACTAAAACTGCCTATTCTGTTGTCTGTTAAGTTACATATTTGGCTCATGCATCACAGTCAGCTGCTGAAATCCTTAACCATACCTTTTTTCCCTGTTGAAATGAATGTTCCAAGCATCTACATTGCTGCTTAGAATACAGTGTTCAGCATCATTGGCAACTCATCAAATAATGAAACAATCTCAGTCCATAACATGACTGACCTGGCTAGGCTGAATGACTGAGGTTGCAGGAGCCCAGACCCAGAGGGTAGTGCTTTAGGGTGAGAGGGGAACGATTTAAGAATGACCTGAATGCTACCTTTTTAATGCAGAGAGTGGTGTGCGTATGGAATGAGGAAGTGATGGAGGCTGGTACAATTCCGACACTGAAATGGCATCTGGATGTGTATATGAACAGGAAGGCCTTGGAAGGATAAAGGCCAAGTGCTGGCAAATGGGACTCGGTCAAATTGGGATTGCTGGTCAGCACGGAGAAAATTCAGAAGTATTTGGAGATCTAGTCCAGGATTCGTCTAGGTAAACTTGCAAGTTGACTCGGTAATTCGGAAGGCAAATAGACTATTGTCATTCATCTCGGGAGGACGTGAAGATAAAACAAGGGATGAACTTCTGTGTCTCTATAAGGCTCTGGTCCGATCACATTTGGAGTATTGTGTGCAGTTTTGGGCCCCATTATCTCAGGAAGAAGGTATTGGCCCAGGAGCGTGTTCAGAGGAGGTTGACAAGAATGATCCAAGGAATGAAAATCTTAACACATGCGGAACTGTTGAAGGCTCTGGAACTACACACAATGGAGTTTAGAAGGATGGGGGGAAATCTAATTAAAACATGGAATAGGCGGAGAACTTGCCATTTGGATACAGAACTGGTTCAAAGGTAGAAGACAGAGTGTGGTGGAGGAGCGTTGTTTTGCCCATTGGAGGCCTATGACCAGTGGACTGCCACAAAGATCGAGTCTACTACTCTTGTCATTTATATAAATGGTTTGGATGTGAACATAAAAAGTATCTTCAGTAAGTTTGCAGATGACACCAAAATTGGAGGTGTAGTAGTCAGCGAAGAAGGTTACATCAGATAACAACGACCTTGCTCAGATGGGCCAATGGGCGGAGGAGTGGCAGATGAAGTTTAATTCAGACAAATGCGAGGTGCTGCATTTTGGGAAAGCAAATCGTAGCAGGGAGTGTTGCTAAACAAAGCGACCTTGGAGTGCAGGTCCATAACTCCTTGAAAGTGGCATCGTAGGAAGAGAGGATAATGAAGAAGGCGTTTGGTATGATTTATTTTATTGGTCAGAGTATTGAGTACAGGAGCTGGGAGGTCATGTTGCGGTTGTACAGGATGCTGGTTAGGCCACGTTTGGAATATTGCATGCAATTCTGGACTCCTTCCTATCGGAAGGATGTTGTGAAACTTGAAATAATTCAGAAGATATTTACAAGGACTATGCCAAGGTTGGAGGATTTGAGTTAAAAGGATAGGTTGAATTTGCTGGGCTGCTTTCCGTGGACCGTTGGAGGCTGAGTGGTGATTTTATAGAGGTTGAAAAATCATGAGGGGCATAGATAGGGTAAATTGGCAAGTTATTTTCCTTGGGGTGGGGGAGCCTAGAACTAGAGGGCATTGGTTTAGTGTGAGAGGGGAAAGATATAAAAGAGACCTAAGGGGCAACCTTTTTCACACAGAGGGTGTTACGTGTTTGTAATGAGCTGCCAGAGGAAGTGGTGGAGGCTATTTAAGTTACAATTAAAAGGCATCTGGATGCATCTATGAACAGGAAGGGTTTGGCGGGATATGGGGGGTAATGATTGGTGGAACTGGTTGGGTTGGGATATCTGGTCGGCATGTGCGAGTTGGATTGAAGGGTCTGTTTCCGTTCTGCACATCACTACGACTCTATAACTTTATATAGAATACTAAATTGCCCGGACAGAATAGATGTAGGGAAGGTGTTTCCATGAGGAGGAGAGACTCGGACCCGACGGCACAGCCTTAGAGTAAAGGGAAGACCTTATAGAATGGAGATAAGGAGAAACATCTTCAGCCAGAGAGTGGGGAATCTATGGAATTCATTGCCACAGAAGTGTGTGGAGGCCAGGCCATTGTGTATATTCAAGACAGAGATAGGTTAGTTCTTGAGTATCAAGGGGATCAAGGGTGGTCGGGAGAAAGGGGGAAAATGGAGTTGAAAAACCGATCAGTCATGATTGAAGTGTGAAGCAGACTCGATGGGCTGAATGGACTAATCTCTGTTCCTATGTCTTACAGTCTTAAATGTAAGGAAGTATGAGGCTTTTCCCCAGAGTGGGGGGTTCAGTTACTCGGGGACACAGGTTGAAGGGTGTTTAAAATGGACATGTGAGGCAGGTGTTTTCCACAAAAGGTGGTTAGTGCCTGTAACACGCTGCCGAGGTTGTGGAAGCAAATACAATCAGAGCATTCAAGAGGCATCTGGATGAATCGATGGACAGGAAGGGAATAGAGGGATACGGATCCTGTAAATGAAGACAGTTTTAATATGTAAGGCATATTGTGCCAGCGCAGGGTTGGAGGGCTGAAGGGCCTGTTCCTGTGCTGTATTGTTCTTTATTCTTTGTTTGTACGGTTAGACACACATCGGAACAATGATCTGACTGCAATTCCACTGACAAACTCTATCAAGTGAAGAGCGAGGTTTACCTTGGTGATTGTTCCCGAGTGTATGTTCTTTGGGAATTAAGGTGCCATATCCATAATAGTAAGGGCATACTGATGGCACGGAAGGCGACAATACAGAAGAAGGCCCCTTGGCCCATCACATCGGAGAAGGCTGATAGGAGGTGCAGGAAGCTACACTGGATCTGTTTTACTGTAAGGAGCTTGATAGGCAAGGTGGATGGATTTAGACCGCTGATCAGTCTGTGGGACTGTGACATGATTGGCAAGGTGGATGAACTGAGAGCATTGAGTCTGTGGGACTATGACATGATTAGCAAGATGGATGGACTTAGAGCATTGATCAGTCTGTGAGAAAATGACACGATTGGCAAGGTGGATGGACTGAGAGCATTGATCAGTCTGTGGGGCTCTGGCATGATTGGCAAGGTGGACGGACTTTGAGCATTGATCAGTCTGTGAGGCAATGACATGACTGGAAGGTGGATTCACTTAGAGCATTAATCAGCCTGTGGGGCTATGACACGATTGCAATCACTGTGACATGATTGACATTCCAGTGTGCTGGAGTTTCAGGCAGGATAGTGGAGGTGGTCAGAGAGCAGGGGGAATTGCATTATTGAGAAAGGAAACCATCACTGCAGCAATGTGAGAGGATGTTAGAAGGCTATTCAAATGAGGGCATCTGGAAAAAGCATAAAAATAAAAAAAGGATGAATACTTCACACAAATATACACTCCCTCTCACAGACACTCACAATCTCCAACCCCAGACACGCACAAACACACAAACATACACACAAACATCCACACACTCATACAGATACACATACATGCACCCTCTCACAGCCTAAGACCACTGTACACTCTCACACACAAACATATGCAATCTCTCTCACAGAAACTCACAACGGCCCCCACCCCAGACACACACACACATACAAAAAAAACCCACATGCACACATGCACTTATACGTTTATAGGGTGAACTTGTACTTGCAGCGTTACATTATACTTTGCTCAAAAACTGCATGAATCCATGTAAGGCTCTGTTCACTCACGTTTTAGATTATAATCAGTCGAAACATTATGGCACAGACAGGGAACACGGGGGCTAACACTTTCAACATCTTAACATCTTATCTGAGATACATGAATTGTTACAATTATCGTGAGAATGTAAATTTTAAAAAATGTTTTGTGATTTACCTATGATAGAAGTGAAACTATCATGTCATTCTAACGGATGAGGAACTTAACACACAGTCAAGGTGTTTTTCAATGTATGATATCAGTTATATCACATTGTAAACTTTTGCTACAAATTCTGTGTCTTACATTTGTGTACTCCACAACCAGCTCATGAAGGAGCAGCACAGCAAAAGCCCAGTGCCTCCAATTAAACCTGTTGGACTATAACCTGATGTTCTGTGGTTTTTAACTTTGTAAACCCCAGTCCTGCACCAGCACATACAAATCATGTCTACTTTGCTTGAACTATACTCCAGGCCTCCCAACAGGCAGAAGGAGATGGTGGAGCCGATCGCAGGAAGGAATGAGAGAAACAACACTATAGTTGGAGGGATTTCAACTTTGCTAATATTAATCGGTATCATCTTAGTGTTTTAAAGATTTAACGTGCATTCAGGAGAGCTTTGTTTGCTATTACATAGACAGTCCGATTAAAGGTAAGGTAATACTGGATATAATCCTAGGGAATGAAGGCAATTAAGTATTTACATTCTCAATAGACGAGCACATTGGTGATAGTGGCAATAACTCTGGAAGTTTCAAAGTCATTATGGAAAGGGATAAGGATAGTGCAGAAGTGAAGTGCCATTTGGGAGTAAGGAAAAGCCAAGCTAAAATACAAAATACATTATATCTGGATGTACTTGGCTATAATGGATATGTCTAATAGATTGCCAGGAGCCTTCCATTATGCAGTATCATGGCTAAAAAGGAAGTGCCGTTTTAACAGCATTATATGGGATCTGGCAAACATATCCTGGGAGCAGCTACATTTGGAAAGTGGGTGAAATATGGAGTTGTTGGTGTGAGACTGGGGATGGACAAGGTCAGAAGTCACATGAAACCACGTTATAGACCAGCAGTTTAATCTGAAATCACAAGTTTTCTGAGCACTGTTCCTTGATCAGGTGAAGGGAAAGTGGGAGGCCTGAGAATTTTGAAATACTATCGCTTCCGGAGGTGCGGTTTGCCCTGTTCCATCTATATCTATCATGTTGAGAGACTGAGATGGAATTGCAGAGCAGTCTGCTCAAAGAGCCCAGTGGAAAATGTGATGTGGAGTAATAGAAAACCTCTTACAGTTTGTCCGTAGCAATGATATAGCTGGGTCACAGGTGGAAGTGAGGCCTACTTTGGTTGAAAAGCGAGTGGAACATCAGGCACTGAGGTGTTATAGGACGTGTAACCTGGGATTTTTCCTGACTGTGTGATAATGAAGTCACAACACCACAAGTCAAAGCAGGAGTTGAAATCAATGATTAAAGATAAGGAAATTTAAGTTAATTTATCAGAAACTGTGTTGAATCAAATGGTTGAGGAAAAGCAAGAACAGGCAGAGGACAAAGTGGATATTTATAGTTCAGAGAAATTATCTGAATTACATAGAAAGAGGAAGCACAAAAACAATGTATCAAAATGTGTACACAGAAAAAGAATCTGAGTATATCCCAGAATGTAAATATCTTAAAAATTACATCTTGATGAGGAAATGGAAACCATCCCATGTTCAGGTGATGAGAAAGAGGCAGACGTTCATTATGTCATATTACCAGTCGGTATTGTTGGTAGCCCATGTATTACCAGCAGGTGGTCATTTGGGAGTAAGGAAAACATAAACCAAAATAGTAAAACGTTTTTCTTGGTCTAGACTGCATCAGGATGTAGTTGGCTATAACGAATTTGTCTAACAGATCGTCAGGAGCCATTCCATTATCCAATATCACAGTTAAAAGAATTGTAAGAGAGTTTGTCAAATTTTTATCCAGATATGGACGACCAACAGTGAGAGCAAGGGTCAAACTTTACATAACATGTGCAGGTTAGGAGAACTGGCTATGTTAAATTGCCCATAGTGTTCTGGGGTGTGCAGGTTAGCTGCATTACTCAAGGGTAATTGTAGTGTAGGGGAATGGGTCAGGTTGGATCATTCTTCGAATGGTTAATGTTGACTTGTTGGGCCAAATGGCCTGTTCCATACTGTCAGAATTTTATGATTTTATGAACATTAATTAAGGATGTTATGGACAGTTTAGGAATGAAACAATTCAAATCTACTGCATACAATCCAGTATCGCAGGGAGCGCCTGAAAGGTGGCATCAGACATTAAAGACCATATTGAGGGCTTATAGTCAAGAATATACAGATAAATTGGATAAGGGAATCCCGTTTGTAGTTTTTGGAACTAGAAATGCATCTAATGAATCAACGAAATGCAGTTCATTTGAATTGGTTTTCGGACATGAGATAAGAGGACTGCTAAAATAGATTTGTGAGGCAGAATTCAGATATCACATATTTGGATAAGGTGTCAAATTTTCGGGAACAGTTACATAAGGGGAAGAGTGAGCTAGACAGTATTTAAAAGTATCACAGTATGTGATGAACAGGAAGCAGATGCAAAATCACAAATTTGTAATGTTGCTACTGGGGATAAAGTATTAGTGTTACTTCCAATGGTAGGTGAACCATTAAAAGTAAGGTTTAATGGACCTTATCAAGTCCATAGGAAATTGAATGAGGTGAATTATACAATAATTCACTTCCCCATTATCATAATGCTGGGGTACTCAAGGCTGATTCATGAGAAGTGTGGGAATATAAGCGAAGAGCAGACCAGCCACACTGAAATGAGCTGGTAATCATGTGAAGCAACACCAGTGGACATGATGCAATGCAAGCAGCATATCATAGAATCCCTACAGTGTGGAAATCAGCCCTTCAGCCCAACACAGAAACTCCAAAGAGCAAACCATCCAGACTATTTATCCTGACTAATGCACCTAATCTTTGGAATCTGGGAGGAAACTGGAGCACCCAGAGGAAACCAACGCAGATGCAGGGAGCATGTGTAAACTCCACACAGCCTGAGACTGGAATCGATCCCAGGTTACTCGCACGGTGAGGTGGCAGTACTAACTACTGAGCCACCATGCCACCCCTGATAGAGATAAGCTATTCCAGATCACAAACACAGTCGTTCTCCACATGTGAATACTGAGGTACAATTGAAGAGCTTGTTTATGGAGAGGGCTCCACAAATATCCCCCCTCTACAACCCCCACCACTGATGGAGGAGCCCGGCATATCAGTGCAAAAGATAAGGCAACCACTGAGAATGGTGAATGGGGTATATCGGTTAATATGACATGCCAGTTGTTGGAAAGTGTGCCACATGTGCCTAGCATCACACTGGCATGAGAAATTGTCCGTCACATTACTTATTAGTCCAGTCGATAAAACATCTGTTTGGCTTGAGAACAGCGCCCTGTCAGTGGAAAGAACCACTCGAATTTCCCACACAGCAGGATGAGCCAGTTAGCTTCCTGTGTCCATTTTGTCTGCTATACCTTCCCCTTGCAGAGTCATGTGGGCTGGCCTGGACACTGCTCCAGGTGAAAAGTGAGAGCTGAAGGCTGCAGCCCTTCAGTCAGCTTGTGCTGGCACTCCTCAGGAAATTCTGTTCTCTGTTAGGGCTAATTCAGCAATTGGAAAGCCCTTTCTCAATGACCACGCTGGGTACAGAGTTACACCAATTTAAGATATCAGACAGGTCCAGCACTGTGACGGATTTGCTCATGCCTGAAGCTTCCTGCATACATCATCACAACTCTGTTTTAGGGAAGCAAAATGAAATTGGAGATGTATGCATTTTAACCAAAATGTGGTGCCCCAGACACGACAGATTTTCCTGCATTCCCACAGATGACAGATTTTGCTGCATTCCCAGAGACGACAGCTTTTCCAGCATTCCTGGCCACGACAGATTTTTCTGCACTCCCAGAGATTATAGATTTTCCCACAATCCCAGAGATGACAGATTTTCCTACGTTCCCAGAGACGGCAGGTTTTTTTGCATTCCCAGAGATGACAGATTTCACAGCTTTCCTGGACACGACAGACCTTGCTGCATTCCCAAAGATGGCAAATTGTCTTCCATACCCGGATCTGACAGATTTTCTTGCATTCCCAGAGATGAGTGATTTTATCGCATTCCAGGAAATGACAGATTTTTCTGCATTTCCAGAGATGACAGATTTTCCCACAATTCTGGAGATGACAGATTTTCCTGTATTCCCAGGAATGACAGGTTTTTGCTTATTCCCAGAAATGACAGATTTTCCAACATTCTCAGAGAGGACAGATTTTCCTGCATTCCCAGAGATGACAGATTTTCCTGCATTCTTGGAGACATTGGCAGACCTGGAACTGCGATTGACAGTTATCTGTTCTTGCTGCACCTCCATGAAAAGAGGGCCAAACAATGAGCACGTTATGTATAAAATGGTGCCTCCGTTTCCAGTCTGCTTCTTATACCCTAGGTTTGGTGAGTGCAAAGTGAAAATCTTCAACATCTCGTCACAAGGCAGTGTGTCACCCAGTAAACAACCTTTATTTCGATCAATCCGGGAACTTCTCTTCTCTCCTTGCCATCTCGTCCAAGTCCTTTCCCTTCCCCCTTATCCCTCCAGCCTGCCCCTTCACCTTTCCCTCCAATAACGTTCTCCATTTTCCTCCTGAATTGCTTTCATTTCCAGCCATCTGCCCACCCTTAACTCTTTTCTCCCTCAACCTTCTCATCTTTCTCATTTCCTTCCACTCCCTCTTTCGTCTGCCTCAGTGAACTTGCTTTCCCTCGCTCCCTCTTTCACCTGCCCCAGTGAACTCCCTTTCCCCCAATGGCAGAAAATTCAACCAGGGATCAGGAACAAAAACAGAACTTGGTTGCGGTTGCTGCGGCCGACAATATCAATTTCAACCATTTTCGGGCTTGAACATCGTCTCCAGCCTTTCCCCACCTCCGCAGTCCTGACCTGTCATATTGTGGGCTGCATTCATCACAGCCAATCCATTTTCGCCTCCTGATACTCCCTCTAATCAGGTGTTATTTCTCTCTGGCTGACCCCAATCCATTCCTTTGTCTGTATTACTGCTGTTGTCCCACTCTGTGGGCTGCATCTCTGCTAATTGTGCACTCCACACCGCCCCACCCTCAACCCCACTCCCACCAGCTCGATACTAACCTCCTGCCTTCAGCATCTCTACCATCTTTTCCTGGTTACCGTCAGTTCCGAAGGAAACTGCTTTCGCTGCTTTCTCTGCACAGACGCTACGGGGACTTGCTGAATTTCTGCCTTTCTTTCGGATTTCTAGCATCTGCAGTTTTTGTAGGGATTAGGGATATTGTCGCATTGCGTCAGGAACATGGAGAAACACGTTAGAATGGTTGCAATATAGCGATCAGAGAGAGTTTGAAGTTTCCTGACATGTTCAGGTGAAACTGAATGAGAGGTCAGCAAACCCAGAGTTGCTCAAAAGGAATTTCCAAAAGTTCGTATCTGAACAAATCTGTCAGTTTTGTTCAGTAATTAACAACGTACCTTGGAGTCAGATAGACTTCAACATATAATCCCATTGCAAATCTTGGCGTATTTCAAATGAAAATTCTAATTAATATAGTATAGTTCCTCTCAGGCAGATGTAGCAGCTCACCTGGCCCAGTGAAAGAGTTCTCTCTGATATCCGTATCCGTATCTAAAACTGTCTATTTTCTCCTCTGTAAATTTATTATATTTTGCTCATGCGTCACAACCAGCTGATGAAAGCCTGAACCGTATTTTTGTCCCCTGTTGATGTGATTGTTCCAGCACCTACATTGCTGCGTGGAACACAGTGTTCAGCATCATTCACAACGTGTCAAACAATGAAGCAATCTCAGTCCACACCATGAGGGACCTGGACAGGCTGAATACCTGAGGGTGGGAGAGCCTAGAGAGTAGTGCTTTAGGGTGAGAATAGAACTATTGAAAAAGGACCTGAGTAGAACCTTTTTAACACAGAGGGTGCTGCACGTATGGAATGTGTTGCCAGAGGAAGTGTTGGAGGCTGGTACAACACACCCACATGCACACGCGTACAGATAAGTGTGTGGGGTGAGTTCGTACTTGCAGAATTATATGTTATTTTGCTGAAAAACTGCATGAATCCATGTGAGATTCTGTAAATCCCTTTTTTTAGAAATAGAATCAGTCAGAACATTGGGGCACAGACAGCCTCACACCGGGCACCTCACATCTTCAATGCATAATCTGAGGTGACATGGCAACTGTTGAGAATGTAACTTTTAAAAAGTCCTGGAAATTACAAATGAAAGAACTGAAACCAACGTGATCATTCTCAAAGACGAGAGACTTAGCAGACGATCCAGGTCTTTTCAATACATAATTTCAGTTACATCACACTGTTACGTTTGCTATAAATTCTGTGTCTTACAATCTTATACTGCATAACCACCTAGTTAGGGAACAGCACTCTGAAAGCTTGCACTTCCAAATAAACCTGTTGGACTATAACCTGGTGTTGTGGGATTTTAACTCAATACACTGGAAATTGAAGTGAAATAAATTAGAGTGATAATCAAGTAGTCTTCTCACAACTCGTCATTATTTCCAGTGTTATACAGTGCCCTACTTCAAAAGGACTTTTTAGGGACCTGTACATTTCTCTTACCAAGAGAATTCTTCCCTTGTGTTTTATTCCCCGTCAGATTGGAGCAGCACGGTGGCTCAGTGGTTAGCACTGCTGCTGCACAGCGCCAGGGCTCTATGTTTGATTCCACCCTCGGACGACTGTGTGTGATGTTTGCACAGTCTCTCCTTGTCTGTATGGGTTTCCTCTGGATGCTCCTGTTTCCTCCCAGAATCCAAAGATGTGCAGGTTAGGTTAATTGCACATGGTAAATTGCTCATTGTATTCAGAGACGTGTGATTTAGCTGTATTAGTCCGGCAAATGCAGGGGAGGGGGAATGAGTCTGAGTGGGTGACTCTTTGGAGGATCGATGTGGATTTGTTGGGCCGAAAGGCCTGTTTCCACACTGTATAGAATCTAATATAAAGACTGCTTCAATATCTTGGTTCCTTGTGCCAATGTCATTTCTTAGCAAAGCCTTGATGTTATTCTGAACCAATAAAGTAACTCCGCCATCTGATCCTCCTTGACTATCCTTTCGGAATAAGTAGCGTACTTCAAATTACTAACGCCAGCATTTTACCATGAACTGTTACTTACTGATTCCAGTATGAGGCAATAACACTATAAAGACATTTCTGGGACGTGTGTGTTACTTCATTGTTCAGCTGTAAAATTGATCAGTTCTCCTGAAGTAGAACATTCTGACAGCTCATTCTGTCAATCAACATTAATTCATCTTTCCACTGAAAATGTAGATATTCTGGTTTAATTAATAAGGACAGAATAACCTTTTCCAGCCTCACGGTGTTGCTGCTGTCCAGTCAGATTATGCACTTGCTATTTTCTTTCAGTCGAAAGGATGTTGTGAAACTTGAAAGGGTTCAGAAATTATTTCCAAGGATATTGCCAGGGTTGGAGGATTTGAGCTATAGGGAGAGGCTGAATAGGCTGGGGCTGTTTTCCCTGGAGTGTCGGAAGCTGAGGCGTGACCTTATATAGGTCTATGAAATCATGAGGGGAATGGATAGGATAAATAAACAAAGTATGTTCCCTGGAGTGGGGCAGTCCAGAACTCGAGGACATAGGTTTAGGGGAAGAGGTGAAAATTTTAAAGGAGACCTAAAGGGCAACTTTTTCACGCAGAGGGTGGTGCGTGTATGGAATGAGCTACCAGAGAAAGTGGTGGAGGTTGGTACAATTACAGTATTTAAAAGGCATCTGGATGGGTATATGTCGGAAGGGTTTAGCGTGATATGGTCCAAGTAGTCGAAAATGGGATTAGGTTTATTTCGGATATCTGGTCGTCATGGACAAGTTGGACTGAAGTGTCTGTTTCCGTGCTGTGCATCACTGTGATTCCATGACTCTATGAGTATTCCCTTGTTAAAAATCATAACGCCAGGTTATATTCCAAGGAGTTTATTTGGAAGTACAAGCTATTGCAGCACTGCTCCTTCATCAGGTAGCCAGTCGGCCAGGATCACCAGACACAGAGTTTATAATAAAAGATCAAAGTATTATACAACTGATACAACGTATTAAACCAACCTAGATTGCTGTTAAATCTTTCATCACTTCGAATGGGGAATGTAGGCTTCCAAACATTAATAATTGAATCCCAGAACTTCTTTTAAGTCGCATTCTTGATTTAACTAAAGGTTGCATAAAAAAACTGTGATATCTCAGCTCAGACAATGTATTAAAGGTGTAAGAATAGAGTCTGTCTGTATCCCAATCTTGGTTCTATTTCTAAAGTAGGAATTTTCTAAAATATCACATGGACTGACTGCTTACAGATTGTGTGTGTTTTGAACAAAATAGAATCCAAATGCAAATCTGCAAATGCAAATGCATCCCATAGACTTAGATGTATGTGTTCATGTGCTCATGTGTGTGTTGGAGAGAGAATGTGCGTGTGTCTGCATTCGCGTGTGGAAGTGTGCTTTCATATGAGTGTGGATAGTGAAGTGGGTTCACCTGTAGTGTGACATGATCCCATCATCCCGGTTGACGCTATGTGACATATTCCCTTGTCTTATTCCATCTCCCAAAGTACATCACCTCATGGTGATCAGGGATAAATTCCATTTGCCACTAATCTGCCAATCTGAGCAATTGCTTTGTATCCTCCTGTAACTTAACATCTTCCTTTTCACTGACATCCATTCAGCCAAATTTTGTAAAATCTGCAAACTTCCTCATCATTCCCCGCAAGGAGAACACAAGAAACTACAAACTCCTCTGCTTAACATAAGTCAGGTGTTATCCATAACAAATTTAAAGTGTTCCATGTTGTGGGGACTGTCGGTGAAATGCTTTCCCACGGCCACCTGGAACACTTGTCTGGCTTCATTTCCCGGATTTAGGTGCAACACTCTCCAGGACGTTACCATTAATTGTATAAATCCTGTCCTGATTTGTCTTTCCAAAATGCAGCACCTCACATTTATCTAAATTAAACTCCATTTTCCACTCCTCAGCTCATTGGTCCCCCATAACAACCACCCTATTACTGTCACTCATCTCCTGAATCACCTTCCCAATCCTTTCTTCATTTAAGGATTAACTCCATTTTCCACTCCTCAGCTCATTGGTCCATCTGATCAAGATCCCAAAGTACTCTGAGATAGCCTTCGTCGCTGTCCATTGCACTTCCAATTTTGGTGTCATCTGCAAACTTACTAACTCTACCCCCATATTCACCTCTCAATTATTTTTATAAATCCTCAGTGAATGGCAGGACAGCAGGAAGCTCAGAGGAAGAGGTGTTTGTCCACAGATCCTTGCAGGGGGCAGGATAGGTGAATAGGTTTATAACCTGGACAGGCTACGGTCTAATGGGATAATGTCCAAGCTATTCATCCAGAAACATTACTCATGTTCTGGGGAACCAGGTTTGAATCCTGCCACAGCAAATGATGGAATTTGAATTCAATAAAAATATCTGGAATTAAGAATCTAATTATGACAATGAACCTATCATTGAATGCTGGAAAAGCACTTTGTGTTGGCTTGTATCCACCAGGAATAAAAATCTGCCATCCATACCTGGTCTGGCCTACATGTGACTCCAGACCGACTGCAATGCGGTTGGCTCTCAACTATCCACCAAACTGGCCGAACAAGTCGCTCACTTGTAACTATCACTACAGAGTCTCAACAAAGAAATAAAACTAGCAGATAACGTGACACTGATATAGGCACTGGAAATAACCCTACAAAGTTCTCCTTACTGACATCTGGAGCTGCTGCCAACATTGGGAGAGTATTGGAATATACTTCTAGAATCAGGCCTTACATATCCCACTGGTAAGACAGACCGAGCAGAGGGTGTAGCACACTGGGATACAGTCGGAAAGGAGGTGCCCTGCGAGCCCGCAACATTGGATCTGGGCACCAGGACGTCTCATGGTTTCAGGTTAAACATGGGCAAGGAAACCTCGTATCGTATCGTGGTAAGGATTACCACGTATCGTCCTCCTTCGGCTGATGAATCAGTATTCCTTCATGTTGAACAACAATGAGAGGAAGCACTGAGGATGGCAAGGGCACAATACGCTCTCTGGGTGAGGATTTCAATGTCCATCACCAAGAGTGGCTCAGCAGCAGCAGTACTGATTGAGCTGGTCGGGTCCTAAAGCTTGACTGGATCTGCGGTGGATGGGGAGGGAAACAAAACGAGGGAAAAATCTTACCTGACCCCATCCTTACCAAACTGCCAGCTACAGATACATCTGCCTATGACAGGGTGCACACTGCACTGTCCTTGTGGAGACAAAGTCCCGCCTTCACATTGAGAATAATCTCCAGCGTGTTGTGTGGCACCATCACCATGCTAAATGAGACAGACTTAACACAGATTGTGCCACTCAACAGCAGCAGAATTGTACTCCAGCACAACCCCCCATCAACAGGGTTCTCAAGCAGCACCTGCTCAGCAATAACCTACTCAGTGACACCGAGTTTGGCTTCCTCCACGGTCCCTCAGCTCCTGACCCATTAGCGAGATGGCTCAAGGCTGCATTCGATTGGGTGTGGCATTGCAAACCTGCAATAACGACATCCTGGAGGTTCCTATTGACCAGAAACTCAACCAGTCACCACACTCCCAGAAGGATGCGGATGCTCTGGAGAAGATGATGGAAAGTTTTACCAGGAATTTGACTGGTATGGGAGAAGTTGTGGCTATGGAACAAGGCTGGATAGATTGGGTTTTGTTTTCACTGGAATGCAGGCGGTTGAGGGGTGACCTGATAGAAGTTTATAAGATTGTGAATGGCATGCACACAGTGGGACGGATGAGGTTTTTACCCCAGGGTTACGAGGGGACACAAGTTCAAGGGTCTGTGGGAAGGTGAGTATGAAAGAGTTGTGTAAGGCAGGGTTTTCACACAAAGGGTGGTGAGTGCCTGGAACACGCTGCCAGAGCATATGATGGAAGCTGACACAACAGCAGCATTCAAGAGGCCCCTGGATGAATCCATGGACAGGAAGAGAATAGAGGGATAGGGATCCTGTCCGTGAAGAATTTTCGTGAGAATTTTCGTGAGAATGAGCAGAATGTGTCAATGCAGGGTTGGAAGGCCGGAGGGCCTATTACGGTGCTATATTGTTCTTTGTTCTTTGTTGTTCTCCGAACCCAACGCATAAACACAATGGCTACAAGAGCATGTCAGAAATTAGAAATACTACGGTGAGTAACTCATCTCCTGACACCTCAAAGCCTCGCCACCATCTACAAGGCAGAAGTCAGGAGGTTGATGGAATGCTCCCCACTTGTCTGGTTGAGTGCATCTCCAACAACATTCAAAAACTTGACACCATCCAGGACAAAGTAGCCCCGCTTGATTGGCAACACATTCACAAACATCCACGCCCTCCACCAACGACGCTCAGTAGCAGCAATGTGTAGTATCAACAAGACGCACTGCAGAAAATCATCAAAGATCCTCAGACAATACCTTTCTAACCCACACCCACTTCCATCTAGAAGGACAAGGGCAGCAGATACCTGAGAACACCATCACCTTCAATTCATTAGATTAGATTACATTAGATTACATTAGATTAGATTACATTACAGAGTGGAAACAGGCCCTTCGGCCCAACAAGTCCACACCGACCTGCCGAAGCGTGTGGAATACGCTCCATTCCTCTCCAAACCACTCACCATCCTGATCAGGAAATATATCGCTGTTCCTTCACTGTCACTGGATCAGAACCTTGGATTTCGTCTCGCTAAGGGCATTATGTGTCAATCCACAGCAGGTGGATTGCAGCAGTTCAAGAAGGCAGCTCACCCCCACCTTCTCAAGGGGCAACTAGGGAGGGCGATCAATGTTGACCAACTGACACCAATGTTTTTTCATGTGAGCAAAACAACACTCATGAAGGAAGCAGAAGGGGAAGCATCCTTTCTGCCACTGAGACGTTCAATATCAGAGGAGGGGAGTCATGCTGCAGACGTCCGTGGCTTGACGTTTGGCCACAGCTGGACACTACGCTTTCGGGACGATGGGATTGCACTGGAGGCAATGGTGAGGAGATTCCCCAGGGATGGAGCATATCAGCGATGAAGAGAGGCTGCATAAGCTCCAGTCGTTTTCTTTGGAACAGAGAAGGTTGAGGGGGATCCTGACAGAGGAGTGAAGATTATGAGGGGAATGGACAGTTCTGAAGAAGGGTCATTGGACCCCAAATATTAACTCTTCTTTCTCTCCATAGATGCTGCCACACCTGCTGATATTTTCCAGCAATATCTGATTTTGTTTCAGATTCTTCGCATCCACAGTTATCGAGTTATAGAGTCATATAGCACCGAAAGAGACCCCTGAGTCCAACCAGTCCGTGTTGAACATAATCCCAAACTAAATTTTGTCCCACCTGCCTGCTCCTGACGCATAACCCTCCAAATATTTCAGATTCATATATCCATCTAAGTGTATTTTAAACATTGTAATTGTACTCACATCCACCACTTCCTCAGGAAGTTCATTCCACACGCGAGGCACCCCCTATGTAAAAAAAAACTCTCATGTCTCTTCAATCTCTCTCCTCTCGCCTTAAAAATATGCCACCTCGTCCTGAAATTCCCCATCCGAGGACAAACACAGCTCCCATTAACATGATGTATACACATTGTGTCACAGGCTTCGATAAGGAAGCAACTCAACCTCCTCCATTCCAGTGAAAAAGATCCCAGGCTATCCGGCCTTTCTTTCTATCTCAAACATTCCATAACTAGCAACATCCTGGGAATCTCTTCTGAACCCTCTACAGCTTAATCATATCCATCCTGTCAACTGGAGCAGAACTGCTATGTGTTATCTGTATCAATGATTCGGATGGTAATGTACAAGGCATAATTAGTAAGTTTGCAGGTGACACTAAAATAGGCGGAATCGTGGACAGTGAGGAAGGTCCTCAGAAAGTGCAGCAGGACTTTGGTCAGCTGGGGAAATGGGCGAAGAAATGGCAAATGGAGTTGAAGATAGGTAAGTGTAAGGTCTTACATCTTGCAAAGACAAATCAAGGTAGGAATTTCAAGGTGAAATGGAGGGGCTTAAGGAGCGTAATGGATCAGAGAGACCTTGGAGTTCAGGTGCACTGTTTTCTGAAAGTGGTCATAGGTAGACCAGGCAGTGAAGAAGGTTTTTGACACACTGATCTGAATCCTCAGGGCACTGTGTTTCGAAGTTGGCAAGTTATGTTACAATTATACAGGGCGTTGGTGAGGCTGCACTGTATAATTGTGTTCAGTTTTGCCCACCTTGGTATAGGAAGGATGTTATTAAACTAGAAAGAGTGCAGAAGAAATTTGCAAGAATGTTCCTAGGACTCAACAGTCTGAACTACAGGGAGAGGTTGGACAAGCTCTGACCTTTTTCTTCTGCATGTAGGAGACTCAGGGAGGATCTTTTCAAAGTGTATATGATCATGCGAGGCGTGGATAGGGTGAATGCACTCAGCCTTTTTCCCAAGGTTGGGGATTCGAGGACTTGAGGGCATCAGTTTAAGGTTAGAGTGGAAAGAATAAAAGTGAACCTGAGCAGCAACTTTTTATACAGAGTGTGGTATGCATATAGAAGGAGCTGCCAGCAAAAGTGGCTGAGGGGGGTACATTAACAACATTTAAAAGACATTTGGACAGATACATGAATAGGAAAGGTTTAGAAGGATATGGACCAAGTGCTGGGAAATGGGGTTAGTGTGGATGGACATTTTGGTCTGTCTCCCCGCTGACTCTATGAACTGGACACAGTATTCCAAAAAAGGCCTCAACATGACTTTCAACTTCTATACTCAAGGGAACTGAGCAATGAAGGCCGGAGCACTAAAGACTTTTTAAAAACAAATTATCTTTATGTGATATAAATGTCAAAGAATTCACACCTGCACCCCCAGGACACTCCATTCCCCAACACTGACGATGGCCTTAACGTTAATTGTATGTGTCCCATCCCTGCTTATTCCAGCAAAATGCAATACTTTGCACTTATCCAGATTGAACTCCTTCTGACATATTTTCAGTCCTTGACCCATTTGATCAAGAATCCTCTGTAATTTTAGAAAACCTCCATTTTCTACTGTACCATTGGTCATGCTAAATTGTCCGTAGTGTTAGGTAAGGGGTAAATGTAGGGGTATGGGTGGTTTGCGCTTCGGCGGGTTGGTGTGGACTTGTTGGGTTGAAGGGCCTGTTTCCAAACTGTAAAGTAATCTAATCTAATCTAATATCTGCATTGGTGTCCTCCCACCGTCCAAAGATATAAAGGTTAGGTGAATTGGCCATGCTAAAATGTCCATAGTATTCAGGGATGTGTTGGTTAGGTGTATTAATCAGGGGTAACTGCAGAGTAATAGGGGAAATTGGTATGGGTGGAATAATCTTCAGACGGTCAGTGTTGACTAGTTGGGCTGAATGTCCTGATTCCACACTGTCGGGATTCTATGTTTTTATCCACATCATTTATATAAATGGCAAACAATTTTCTTTCTTTTGTTTTGTTTAATGGATTCATGGTGATCATTACTACAACAAAAAAATAAATCTGCAAGGGTAACATATGACATAATTGTCCAGGGTAGTTCCTGGAGTCAATAATGCAATCCGTCCCTTTCCATTACCCCCTGTGGGTGAGAGCCTCAAGCCTAGCAGCAGAAACCTGTCATTCCTATCCACCTCGGCACAGATAGTAGAAAAGGACGAGATGGTGCCCTCCACAACTTTTACCCTCGGCCAGCCCAGGCCAGGCCAGACCATACTCTTCTTTACCAATCAATGTTCTCCATCAATCTATCATTAATCTCAATAATACAATCAACATGTCATTGACAAAGCGATCTTTGGCATGGCCTTGGGCATGCAGCTCCAAACTGAGCAAACTTTGGAATTCCTCACGATAGTGCCGTTCCCCGTGAATCCCAAAACATGTGCTGGGTGCTGAAACATTTTATTCAGATTTTTGGCCTTGCTTGTTCTGTGAAACTCTACAGAATATTCTAATAATGTCTTGTCTCACTAAAGTTTAGGTTCAATAATCAGCACCATTAATAGTTTATAAATATGGAATCTTGATATGACATGCTCTTACTCACTGTTTATAATGTTTAGTGAAATATTCATATCATTTGGCATAGTCGTATCCTTACAATTAGTTACTGTTCAAACTCACAACCTACATCGGTTCTCTTTCTTATCCGTATAAATATTCTACTCATTTCCTTCAATAATGCTTCTCATCATCGCTATTTTATCAGTTGTTTAGGACATTAGCCCGTCCAGATTCACGAATGTAGGTATAAACATTCCAGACAATTGTATTAGTTACATTTGTCGAAGATTATTTGGTGGTTAATAATAGAAAAGATCCTGTTCCTTCTTTAACTGGTTAAATTGTCCCTGGTATCTGACCATAGTGGCTACCATATCACAATTGCTTTGATGAACTATCTGCACTGAAGGCCTTGTCTGTCAGGAAATCAGAGTAAACTTCTCTGGTGGTTGGGTGCTGCCTGATCTTCTGAGTCTTTGCTGCACAGTTTTTGTTCTGATTTTAGATTTCCAGCATCCACAGTATTTGTCTTTTATAGTTCTGCTTGTCTTATTCAGGCTGGTTTCTCTCTCCTATCGTGCATTTTTAATGTCACAAAGTGACAATATTTATCACCATTTTATATGAATAAGTTTGGAACCTTCAGTGTATATGAAATAGAACAGAAACATACATCTGATGGAGCAGGAATGCACATTCCATGGAACAGGAGGACACATTCTAGAATGATTCAGTTCTAACATATGACTCAGAAGCCTGGTGAGTCATCACGTGAAATCTGTGACTGGATGACTGAATTTCACAGAATTGGCTAAAACACCATTATCTATTGGCCACATAAATGACGAATTTGCAATCTGCAGTTTGAAACTGAACAGCAACACAGAGACCTGAAGATCTACCTGTTGGCTCTTCCTGACAAATTTAGAATTTGCAGAAACCCCAATCATCACAAACTGTCTTCCTGTCACAATAACCTACACCCCAAAGGTGTCCCCAGCGCCCTCCTCCCAGCCTGCCCTCCAAACACCCAGCCCCCTTACCAGCCTCCACAAGATTCTTCTCAAAGCACATTGACAGGCCAAAGATTTCAAAAACAGCAGATCATGGACTCGCTATTGAAGTCTTTCAGCTCAGAGAAAAAAACAGCAATTCTAAAATAACCTCCCTGTTCATTATTTTTCACAAAAATAATATGCTGGAGAAAATATGTGAAACGAGAATTAATTTTTTCTCAAAATGCATCTCATATATTTCTCACGATTTTCGAAGTTGGCCCATTCTATCAGACCTGATTGAAATGATTGGGAGATGAAGCCCGAAGGGGGTTTCACTCTGCTGTCCTCCTAATAGTGTTACCAGCACACTGAGCCCTCAACAGGGGACTGCAGCATGGGACTGAAAACGGCATTCAGCCCAGGGACAGCTTCCCCACACACCACATAAACTGCTGCACCTAATGAACTACAAGTTGCTGGAACTTGATACAAGCTGCAGGGGAATACCACAGCAGGTAGTGGCAACTGGTTCCAGATTGAACAATGGCACCTTCAAGGCCTGTGAGAGGCCATGTTTCTGTGTGGTGGGGGCAGTAATTTATCAAGGAACTCTCTGTGCAGGGAGTAGATAGAGGTGAATGCACAGTCTCACCCTGGAGATGCGGCAGTCTAATGCTCTCACACAAACGTGTCTGCTTGAAGTGAGTAGATACATTTCCATACCATAGAATCCCTAAAGAGTGGAAACAGGCCATTCGGCCCAACAGTCCACACTGACCCTGCGAAGAGTAATTCACCCAGACTTATTCCCCTACCCAATTACTCTACTGGATGTAGGTTTCATCGCCGAGCTGGAAGGTTCATTTCCAGACGTTTCATCACCATACAAGGTAACATCTTCTTTGAGCATCCGAATAAAGCACTTGTGTAGCCCGCTTTTTATATTTGAGTTTCCTTGGGTTGGTGATGTCATTTCCAATGGTGACATCATTTCTTATGGTGATGTAATTTCTTGTTCTTTTTCTCAGGGGATGGTAAATGGGATCTCAGGACCCTTGGCATCATAGAAGCCCAGAAACCCACCAACACACTAAAACAGCAGCTATTGAACATGAAAGACGCTATACTGACAATATGCAAAAGTAATGTGATTTATAAAATACCTTGCA
>NC_057717.1:87254122-87259945 GCF_004010195.1 Chiloscyllium plagiosum | reverse complement strand
CCAGACTTTGAAAGGTTCACTAATTTGGGATCTTATCCAACGCTACTGGAATGCTTTGACACTGGAGTATTATTTCTTTCCCATCTTTGTGAGCTTGATGGATGAGGAGCATTGATCTGGACCATGCAATATATTAACATTAACAGTACACTGCTGCATCCATTTGTATGTAGTGATGTTCGCAAACAGCAGTTAATTGCAGAGCCCAAGGACGGAACGTTGCAATGTGTCCCGTTCTGGGGAACTGAATCATTAAAATCAATAGAAGCCTCACTGTGTGGAAACAGTCCTTTCAGCCCAATCAGTCCACACTGACACTACGAAAAGCATCCCGCTATTCTCTTCCTGTAACCCTGCATTTCCCATGGCTAACATACAATTCCCTGGGCTCTATAGCATGATCAATCCGCCCTAACCTGCACACCATTGGACTGCAGGAGGAAACCCACGCAGACACGGGGAGAATGAATAAACTCCACACAGACAATCACCCGAGGCTGGAATTGAACCCAGGTCCTTGGCGTTATCAGGCCGCAGTGCAGACTACTGTGCCACCATGCCTCCCCTATGACTGAACTTTACTTTTCATAGAATCTCTACACTGTGGAAGCAGTCCGTTCAGCCTATTGAGTTCATGCTGACCCTCTGAAGAGCATCCCACCCACTCCCGTTGATGTCTCTGTTTTCATACCTAAACATGGAGCTTTGATCTGCAGCTCTGAACAGAAGCAGCAGTGCGGAAGATGCTTTACCTATCTCTCCCTTAACAGAATGTGCAATATTGAGCAGTGGGTTCAAAGGCAGATACACTCCCTAAAACCAATGGTACAGTACTGCACAGAGAAAGACCGTGTATTAGAGCTGAGACATATTACAACGTATTGTATTCAGTAACAGAAACAACTGCAGTCAAGAGTTGAGAATTAGGAAGGACTGAATAACAAACACAACGATAAGAACTCGAAGCAGTTCTCCAGTCTTTGTAAACCGACTGTGCTGAATTTTCATTCACTGTGGATTTCAACAGTGGGTCAATATGAAAAGCCCTGTTTGGCATTCAAAACCATGTAACTAAGGTAAAAAAATGGATACTCTGGCGAGGAGGAGTGTCCAGTAATTATTAATGTATTCATTCTCAGGATGTGTGTGTTGTTGGCTGGGCAAACACTAAGAGCCCATGTTGTGGTTCTGTTTGCCAAGATGGACGTTTTTGTTGCAAACGTTTCGTACCCTCGCTAGGCGGCATCATCAGTGCTTGGGAGCATCCTGCGAAGCGCTTCTTTGATGTTTCCTCCGGTGTTTATAGTGGTCTGTCCCTGCCGCTTCCGGTTGTCAGTTTCAGCTGTCCGCTGTAGTGGTTAGTATATTGGGTCCAGGTCGATGTGTTTGTTGATGGAGTTTGTGGATGAATGCCGTGCCTCTAGGAATTCCCTGGCTGTTCTCTATCTTGCTTGCCCTATGATAGTAGTGTTGTCGCAGTCGAATTCATGTTCCTTGTTGTCTGCGTGTGTGGCTACTAAGTATAGCTGGTCGTGTCGTTTCATGGCTAGTTGATGTTCATACTGGGACAACACTACTATCATAGGGCAAGCCAGGCAGAGAACAGCCAGGGAATTCCTAGAGGCATGGCATTCATCCACAAACTCCATCAACAAACACATCGACCTGGACCCAATATACCAACCACTACAGCGGACAGCTGAAACTGACAACCGGAAGCGGCAGGGACAGACCACTATAAACACCGGAGGAAACATCAAAGAAGCGCGTCGCAGGAGGCTCCCAAGCACTGATGATGTCGCCTAGACAGGGGACGAAACATTTGCAACAAAAACTTCCAGCTCGGCGAACAGAACCACAACAATGAGCACCCGAGCGACAAATCTTCGCACAAACTTTGAACTAAGAACCCATCTCTAATTGCCCTTGAGAAACGAGTGGTGAATCTCACCTTGGACCACTGGAGTTCATGTGGTCTACGTATCTCCACGATGTAGTTGGGGAATCTAGAATTACAAGGTAAAAACAATGACTGCAGATGCTGGAAACCAGATTCTGGATCAATGGTGCTGGAAGAGCACAGCAATTGAGGCAGCATCCGACGAGCAGCAAAATCGACGCTTCGGACAAAAGCCATTCATCAGGAATAAAGGCAGACCTTTATTCCTGATGAAGGGCTTTTGCCCGAAACGTCGATTTTGCTGCTCGTCGGATGCTGCCTGAATTGCTGTGCTCTTCCAGCACCACTGATCCAGAATCTAGAATTACAGCTCTGTTACAGTGAAGGAACAGTGAAATATTTCCCCGTCAGGAGAGTGAGTGCCTTGGAGTGGAATGTGTAGGTACTGGTGTCCCCGTGTATCTGCTGCCCTTGTCCTTCGAGACAGTAGAGGCTCCCAGTTTGGAAGGTGTTTTCGAAGTAGCCTTGGTGAACGGTTGAAGTGATTTTGTAGGTGGTGCACATCATGATGGAGGTGGTGAATGGTGAAGGATTTTGATGGGATGCCAAGCAAGACTGTACTATCAAGCTTCTCCAAGCACATAAATTCTTCACCTACTCCTCCATTCAGTGCATTATTGCTGATCTGTTTGTGTTCTAAAATTCACATACTCATCTAGCCCCAATATTCTTTGGTTTCTTGCCAAATGTGAATCTATCGACTTCGACCTCAATGACCCTCGAACTCCATCAGCTTCTGAGGCTGAGAGTTTCAAAATCACACAAAACTAGGAGAGGAAAGAAAGTCCTCCATCTCTGTCCAAAAAGTATGATGCTATTTTTAAAAGAGTGCCCCATAGCTCTTGGCTAAAAATCATACAACACCGGGATATAGTCAAACAGGTTTATTTGGAAGCACTAGCTTTCAGACTCCTGCTCCTTCATTAGGTATATGTGGGAAAGTATCATAGGACACAGAATTTATAGCAAAAGAATACAGCGTCATGCAAATGAAATAATATATTGAACAAACCTAGATTATGGTTAAGTCTTTCACTTTTCAGAATGGGTTGCAGGTTTCCGTTCATAAATATGTAAATCCTAGAACTTCTTTTATGTCACATTCTCAAGATAACTTAAAGTTTTATTTAAAAAATGACATCTCAGATCAGACAATGCATAAAATGTGTGAGGTTGGATTATGTCTGTATCCCAATCTTGAGACAGACTGGTTCTATTTCCAAAGCAGGAATTTATAAACGATTACAAGGATTAACTGCTTGCGTTTACTGCCTGCAAATTGTGTGCTTTTGGAGCAAAATAGAATGTATCTGCAAATATAATTCTGAAAATGCAAATTCACTCCATAGACTTCATGTGTGTTTGCGTGCATGACAGAGAGTGTGAGTGTGTGAATGTCTGCATGTGAGCGTGTGCATATGAGTGTGAGCGCGCCTGAGGAAGTTTGTGTTTGCATGTGTGCATGCTTCGTAATGCGTGTGTGTCATTGTGAGGAGTATAAGCCTGTGGCATGATTTGTGCGTGGGTGTATGTGTATGTGTCAAGAGAGAGCATGTGTATGAGAGACGGTCTTTGTGAGTGTGAGAGTACGTAAGAATGTGCATATGTGTGTGTATGCGTGCGCGTGCGCACGTGTGCGTGTTTGAGAGAGTGTACAGTGTAGTAGTGGAGTCACCTGTATTGTGACATGAACCCAATGTCCCAGTTGAGGCCATCCTCATGAGGACCCTATCTTTCTGGACTGACCCACGAGAAGAAACATTCTTTCCAAGTCCACCTTTTCAAGTCCATTTTGTGTCTTTGTCACTTCAAAAGAATCACGCCTCACTTTTCTCACCTCCAGTGAAAAGAAGCCAAGACAATTAATTTTCTGCTTATATCAAATATTAATCAAATAATCCTGCGCTGAACCACCTCCAATGTTTTAATATCCTTCCTTAAATAAAGAGACCTAAACTGTTGTGGTGATGGAGATACACTCCTGTAAGACAGTGGAAGGTATTCCATTGTCCTCCTGACTTGTGCTTTATAGGCATACTTTGAGGAGTCAAGAGCTGAGTTATTCATTACATAATCCTGAGCTTACAAACTGCTCTTGTAGCCACAGTTGGTTGTGTTCAGTTTCTAGTCAATGGTAACTCCCAGGGTGAGAAATACGGAGGGATTCAGTGATGTTAATGCCTTTGAAATAAATGACCAATAATTAGATTCTCTCTTATTGGAGATTACAATTATATGCCACTTGTGTGCAGCAAATATGAGTTGCCAGTTTTTAACCCAAACCAATTTATTGCATTTGGAATTTGTAAATACAACTTCAGAAGTGACAAATGGTGTAGAACATTATGCACTCATTGATGAAGCAACTGAGAATGCTTGTGCCTAGGACAGTATCCTCAGGGGCTCCATTGGTGACTATTTTATAGTGATGTCAGAGAGCTCAGATATTTCACTTCCTTCAAACACAACAGCCTTTCTTTGTGATATACGTACATACCAACTAAAACCAGTAGAGCTTTTCCCCAATTCCTGTTGCTTCCAATTTTGCCAGGGTTCATTCCCACACTTGGTCAAATTCTGCCTTGATGTCAGGGCCAATCCCCCCCGACCTCTCCTCTTTCAGCTCTTTTGTCCCATGCTGACAAAGTCAGGATCTGAGTGGGCCTGGCGGAGCCCAAACTGAGTGTCAGTGAGCAGTTTATTCTTCAGCAAGTACGACTGTTGACTGCAATTTCCATGTTGGTGTCAAAAAAAAGAGTGGATTAATAGGGCAGTAACTGTCTGGGCTGGATTTGTTTTGGTTTTTGCACAAGACGTCCCTGTACAATGTTACACATTAGCAGAGTTTGCAATCTGTATTCGTGACATAGACTTAGGCACTGCGAGCAACTCACCAAACAGTGCTGATATTTCAAAGCAAGCATTATTTAAAACAAGCTTCATGGAATAAAGACCATTCGACCCAATCCTGTCGATTATTCTCCACTCAGTCTGCCTCCCAGCTTACCACATCTAAATCCAACATTGTAACCATCAACCTTCTCACTCCGCTGCATGTCTGAAATACATTTATAATTCAACCAATCTCTATCGGGGCATGTTCTACCTTCTCATCAAATTGAATTCCCGACTGGATTCACTAATTACTATTTTATATTAAAAGCTTTTAGTTACACTTCCCAACAAGTGAAAATGTTCTCTCTGTATCCACTCGCTCAAATTCCATCATTTAAATGACCTGTATTAAATCAGTTCTCAGCCTTCTTTATTCAAGAGGAAACAAACTGAGTTCGTCAGTTCTTTCCTGAGATGTTTACCTTTGCATTTCTGATAGCAACCTTACAAATCTTCCCTGTTCCCTCTCCAGTCATTCTATATCCTTTCCATAACACAGTGACAGGAACTGCAAGCAGTTTTATGTATACCCTAACCAGACATCATAACCCAGTACAATGCAAATCCCCTACTTGTGAATTCTGTTCCAGTCCTACATTAACGTTATTTTAATAGTTTTGCTGAACCTGTGGTCCAGCCTTTAGTGAACAACGTGTTGGTACTCTGAAATCTTTCTCTCCCCCATCCCGTCCTACATTTGAACCTTCCAAGTAATCAGTGCCCTTCTGATTCACCCTACTAATTCCCATTTATCCGTCAAACTCCCCTCGGCAGTTATTTACCCATTTTACATGTTTATTAACGTTGTTTAAAAAAATTGTTGCTGTACTCATCGGTACTGACTATGTCCCTGACTGGAGTGTGGTGCTGGAAAAGCACAGCAGGTCAGGCAGCATCTGAGGAACAGGAGAAAGGCTTTTGCCCTTCCGTCGATTCTCTGAGTCCTCACTTGCATTTATTTTCCAGTC
>NC_057717.1:87234870-87253622 GCF_004010195.1 Chiloscyllium plagiosum | reverse complement strand
GACCCATTCAATGATATAATGTATCTCTCCTTTTTCTTTTGTAGCTTCTCCTCCACAGCATCATAACATTTATTTCACATTAATGGTACTACATCAGTTTACTGCTAAATGTTGGCCATTTACTGACTTCATGTTGAGGTATGAATTTTGTAGTTTATCACTTTCCCGTTGCAATTTAATCACATTCCCCGGAGAGACTCGAGGGATTGCTTTCACGGTGTCACTTTTAATGAGACACCATCTTCCTCTGACAGGATGGTGAATGAATTAGAGTTGAACTTTTAATTTGTGGATATTCCATTTCTCTGCTGCCCTTCTCCTTCTGGATGTTTTGGGTCGGAAAGAAGACTGGTTGGTGATGGGGGTGTATAGAGATGAGCTGAATATTTGAGGATATGGTTCGAATGAAACAAGCAGCATTTTACTGGGTGATGTCAAATTTCTTGAGGGTTTCTGGAGCTGAATTTCGGTGCATGAAGTGTGTTGGATTACAGTCCAGCGTGTGCTATCGACATTGTGAACGTGGGTGGGAGCTGTTGCCGTGAGCTGCTTACTGTCGGGTTCCAAATCTTTGCCTTTCCTTAGTCTTAGTCATTCTAGTTACATGATGAGTCTCATGAACTATTTTGTGAATTATAAATTGCAGCATGTTATTGATGGGAAATGCAGCGATGCTAATGGATTGAATGTCAAGGCGTCACTGTCATATTGTTGGAGATACTCATTTCTTGACACTTCTGTGGCCTTTTTATTTGCAGTTTTTAGTCATCTTGCACCTGGACATTGTCCACTCTTGCTTCATGTGTACACGACCTTCTGATGAGTAGCGTATACTGCAGCACATGGTTCAACCAGTGGCAGAATTCACTACTTCTGAACTGATGGTGGAGAGAACGTGACAGGTGAAAGAACCAAACTGCAGACAGTTTGACCTTGGACACTTCCCTCAGGGATGCATTTGTTTTTGTTTTACAGGACATCCCTGAACGATATGTTACAAATCTTCAATAACAACATCGTTTTATTTTTTCCTCCGAGATATGTCTTCAACCAGCAGAAAATTTCCTCCCCGAATTTCGATTGACACTTGTTTTCTCATAGCTAATTGTCACTGCACTCAGTCAATATGGCCTCTATGTCACGGATAGTCAGTGGTGTTGCATCTTAGGAGGCACGGGAATGCTGACAGATGTATGAGAAACGGGGCTGAAAATGTGTGGCTGGAAAAGCGCAGGAGGTTAGGCAGCATTCCAAGGAGCAGGAGAATCGATGTTTCGGGCATGAGCCCTTCTTCAGGAATCATACGTCGATTCTCCTGCTCCTTGGAGGCTGCCTGACCTGCTGCGTTTTTCCAGCAACACATTTTCAGCTCTGATCTCCAGCATCTGCAGTCCTCACTTTCTCCTCGAAGATGTATAAGAAATGCAAGGAAATCACTCTTTTGCAGAAAATTATATTTTTTCGATGACATAACGAACAGTGTCTCTCCTGTCAATTTTAAATATTTTTTATTTCATCTCAGTTCTCTACTGCTACATTCTATGTAGATGTTGACACCGAATTTAACTCTGATGAGTACAGGGTTTCACGTATGTTCCGAAGATCTGGAATTCTATAAGACTATTGTGATCATCACGATTTCCTATGCATTAAATATTACCAAATAATATTGCCGTCTCTCGCATCTGATTTAGGTGGATCTCTCTGTCATATGTATACAATGACAAATTTGATAATTTATGACAATAACACTGAAGACCAGGATGCACTGCTACCTTGAAAGAATGTTTCTCCAAAGGAATTTATTTTCTGATTTTTCCAGTGTTTTAAATCAACAGGGAATATGCCAGATGATTATCGAGTTCAAATGTCGCTCTGTAGCGTACACATTTCCCCCATAAATCAAACAAGAGCCCATGGCCCTTTCAGGTCCCTGTGTTTGAGAAGATTTTGGAGAAAGGTTGACTGCTAAGGCTTTAAGAATGTTTTCACACAAATGTACACTAGTTTGATCTTCAGTGAGTTGTCGTCCACCTTCTTGTGAATTTCCATGCTTTCATATGTTTTGTTTTTGCTGACTTCAAGACTATCTGTATTTCTTCACCTGTGATATTTTTTTCATGGATTTATACAATAAACTGTCGGTTTCTATCAGTTTTGATTTTGTTTTTACTTTTTGCAAGATCATTTTACAATGCTAAACAATTAAAATGCCTAATATATTTTATCCGGAGGACACTCGAGAGCAAAACTATTGCCCAAATTAAGGCATAATTTTACATTAGGACTATGCCTCAAATATGACTATTTCACCAATGACTCACTTATGACAAAATCAAACCATTGTTTTTCTCGGCCTCATTGTGCCCCGAAATGCAATATTTGAGTCTCTTTCTCTGTCTCTCGATTCCAGCTAACCTGGCAGTGATTGTGATTCTGTCTCGAAGAAGATGTGGTCTTTCTGGATGTATAATTTATTACCTGATATCTATGGCAGTCGCGGATGTCCTGGTCATGGTGACGGCTGTAATATTAAACAGGATTGCTGGTATTTATTTCACATTCAGTTTCTTGTCCATCACACCCATATGCAGTCTTTGGAATGCTTTAAATTTTGCAGCCATTGACAGTTCTTCTTGGTTAACAGTGGCATTCACCTTTGATAGATTTGTTGCTATTTCTTACCAGAAGCTCAAAATAAAATACTGCACGGAGGTGAACGCAGCGTAGGTGATTGGAATCGTATGCTCATTGATCTGCGTGAAAAATAGCTTCTGGTATTTTGTATACGAACCTATGTACATAATTGACAATATACCCTGGTTCTGCAACATGAAAGCTATATTTTATTCGTCATTTGCATGGACGGCATTTGACTGGATCTGCTCCATCATAAACCCTTGCCTTCCATTCATTCTGATTTTATTGCTCAACGCTATGACCATCAGACACATTCTCGCAGCGAACCGAGCTCGCAGGAGACTTCGAACCCAGAGTAAAGGAGAGAATTGGACTGACTTCGAGGTAGAGAAGCGGAAAAAGTCCATCATTTTACTCTTTGCTATCTCGGGCAGTTTTCTGCTGTTTTATTCAGCATTTTTTGTAACTGTCCTTTATATCCGAATTGCAAATGTTACTTATGCCTCAGGTTCTATTTTCAGTGGATCATCATTTATACTCCAAGAAAACGCAATAACTCTGCCGTCTCTGAGCTCCTGCATCAACCCTTTCATTTATGCTGGAACACAGGGTAAATTCAGAGATGAGTTAAAGGGTGGGCTCAAATATCCACTTTTTCTTTTGTTCAAATCGTTAAAATGAGCAAATAGGAATATCTGACATGAACAGTAAATTAAATTTCAAAATTGATTATATTTGTTCGCATATAAACATTCCACTGCCTTGCTTTACTACTTTTTGCTTCCCTACTTCATATGTAAATATATTATGTGTATGAAACATTGCATTCCCGCACAATTTCCTATCTCACGTCCTCGCTTGTTAACTTCCAGTTCGCTTGTCGCCTTTTGTTTAGGCATGTGCACATATTAGAAGTGAAATTTCTGCAGTTAATTATTGCGCTGAAATCACCATTTAATAAGTCAGGTGATCAGACATTGTAGACCATTGCATATATGAGCAGAAAAAGGCCATTGGGTCCATCGAGTCTGCTCCATAATTCAATCCTGTCTGATATTTTTCTGAACACCATTCTACTGCCTCCTCCCAAAAATCATTGATCACCTTACGAATTAAAAAAAAACGATCTATCTGTCTTTAACATACTCATGACTTGACCTCCAAAAGTTCTGTGACAATGAGTTCCACAGTTTCTGGCTGAAGACATTCCTCCTCATCTCAGTTTAAAAGGCTTATCCCTTCAACCTAAGACTGACCCTCGGGTCACTTCTATTCTACTAAAAAGATTCTCCACGTTAACTCTACCCAGACATTTCAGTATTCTGTAATTTTAAATGAAATACCCTCTCATCTTTCTGAAAATCAGAAGCAAACCCAGAGTCCTCAAGTGTTCCTCATATGACAAGTCATTTATCCCTGGGATCATTCACATAAACGTCCCCTGAAGCGTCTCCAACATCAGCACATTCTGCCATAGATACAGAGCCCAAAATGGGTTCGCAATATTCCAAATGCGCTCTGACAAACGCCTTTCACAGTTTCAGCTGAACATTGCTGCTGCTGTATTCTTACGCGGTTAAAATTACTGCTGACATTGCATTTACCTTACTAACTGCCAAATGAACCGATATGTCAACCGGAAGAGAATCCTGAATTCGGACCCCGTTGTCACTGTTTTTTCCAATTCCTGAACCTTTTCTCCATTGAGAAGATATTTCTCTTCACCTAACCAAAGCACATGACCTCACGCGTTCCCACATGGTATTCGACTTCATTGTCCACTTTCCTAGTCTGCCAAAGTTCTTCTGCAGTCGCCCCACCCTGACAATACTACCTTTCCCTCCATCTACCTTCGTGTTCTCTGCAACCTCACTACAAACGCCCTCCCTTCCTTCGTCTAGCTGATGACAATGTTGTTAGTGAATAGTTGTCCTCCCATTATTGAAATATGTGGAACTCCACAAGACTGTCAACCTGCCAACTTTCACGGGCAGCATGATCCAGACTGAATATTGTTATTGCATGGGTTGTGCATATTAATAACAAAGGCAACATTCAATGTTCATGCCTTCTTGGCTTTCTGAAGTAAATTTCTTGATAGCAGAACTGCCACTTTTGCACTGCCCCATTGTCAGCACATGGTGCCCAAATCCACCTGGGGCTTTGCTGGATATCTGTACATCGCCCCCTGCAACGAAACTACCTGGGGGACATGAATAGTACCCACTGAGCCGTGCTGTCTGCCTGAAGTTGGTCACAGCCTGTCGTTTTCAGTCTTCTGTGGGCGAGTGTCCACATTGCCATTGCTGATGACCTCTGCCCACTGATTTCCAAACTAAATTGGGTGAGAGTTATTCTTGACGTGCGTCACAAAACCAGGTCTGAAGATCTCTGCAGTGCTGAAGCGTGCAAGTGGATGATGAAGTGTGGACTCCCCGTAATCTCTGTCTCCTTGTCACTGCAGGAGATATGCTTTATGGACTCTGGATCCAGTTGCCTTTTCTTTCTCTAAACGTTAGGAGAGTATATAAAAATGAGAGAGGAACATATCATTCTAATGCTTCATTATTATGAAATCGTCTAACTAGAGTTGGACGAATGTTTACTGTGCTTTGCACTTCACGGAAGATAACTGTTCCCATCTGTCAGGACATTACTTTCTCAGTTCTCCATACTTACATCACTTTTATTAATTTCCTGATCTGAATGAATGCCTCACATTTTTAGTCTTATGGCTAAGAGAAGTCCATTGATGAAATGTGTCAATTTTTTTGTGTTTTTATAATATTTCACCTTAATTTCCATCACCGTTCACTTATTCACTCTACAGGCAAAGCTAAAGAGAACGGCAGCTCTCACATTTACACAGACCATTTCATGCTGGTTATACAGAGTCACCAATATTTTATCGTGGCTGTTATGGGAAAGAGAATAGCATCTCCAGATACCCAAAAATGAATCCATTAACTTCCAGCTTCATTTAAGGAGACACGTTTAATGTCAGATTCTTACCTCACCACTCGAGAAGGCATGAGGACATATGTCGTTATTCGACAGTGAATCTGGCATTACGACTTGCATTCCCAGCTGCTCTACTATTGCCATCCAGACTTTCTCAGCAAAATGTACCAAATTCACTGATGGTCGCTTTGAATCCCTATAGCCTTCAATAGAACATTCGGGTGCGATAACTGAGCCCTGTTGCAATTGTTCCTCGATGTCATTAAATATCATTGCATATTGCACCATAGTAGATGAAATTTTTCTTTGAAATAATATTTGATTTCCTTCAGATATGGCAATGAAAGGGCGAAGCAGTTTAAGATGCCATGAAGAAACAACGTTTTCCTAGAGCTGCACATTATTGTTGCTTTCGGCAGAGTTTCTAGGCCACATTTTCAAAAATTTTAAACGAAGGTTTTCATTGTTTTTTGTGCTTTGCAGCCATGCAATGTAACATATTCCAAGTGTACCGGGTGTTCAAATGCTAATGATATTAATCACATGATCATTGGCACAAACGCAATTTGATTATAACATGAAACTGCATTTCCATGAATTGTTAGAATATTAATAACTTATGAATTGTTATTTCTTGTACACTGACGAATATTCGATGCTGTCTCGTTCGTTCATTAAAAATCATTATTCAACCTCCTCCGATCCTCTCTGGCTCTGTGGTACAAGCAAAATCAAGTTGCTGTAGATATATTGAAGAGCGGTTGATTCGTGTTTGGGATTTGGTCCGTCCCTTCTTTCCAAGTCGCACTTTTTCTGATTTGTCGGGATTGTATATCTTTTCAGTAAACGCATAAATCGCTGTTTCGAGATGCATTCCTTGCTTTCAGTCTTAGTTGAAGAATTGCAGAATTCGCAGTGCACATTTTTATGGTTCCATTCAGGACACATCGGCCCGCGTCTTTCTCGTTACATCCATCTCACACAGGATGATTTCAGCAGCAACGATCCCAGGACAACATTTTTACATTTGACATGAACATACCCATTTAGTGCTGCATCATTTTGTTTCGATGTGTGTTGATCAGCGTCGAGAATATTGTTAACATGGTCTATTCCAGTCATTACAGGTGAATGCTGTTCCCTTCAGATTCGTTTGAGTTTGATATAGAAGAGTCTGGCAGGTGACTTTTAACATGTTTGAATTCAATTTGCCAATATCGTGTAATGAGTGTCATAATCAACACAGCCAGTGCTCTGTATGTTTCAGAGCTATTATTATCAGTGCACTGAAGTTTCGTTTATCCCTGTCATTGAGTATATGGAAAGATTTGTTTCAACAATTAAAACTCCTCTTCGGTATTTCCAAGGAGTTGTCACTTGATATAAATGCATTCAGTGTGAATTCGTCAGTTCAGCACAGTTTCGTGTAGCTTTGATAACACAACATAAAATTACAATTATCGTGCAAAAACTGGATATGTCCATTCCATATCCGACGGTCTGAGATCTGGTTGTGTTTTTTTCTTCCTTTCCTGGAATACTCAATCGGGCCCCATGCCCAGTGCTTGATTTCCTTCAGTGCTAATGTGAACTAATTAATTTCATACTGAAATCCAAACACTACGAGTGCAAACAATGACCTGAGCTTATTCTGTTTTCACTCTTCCTTTAAACATGTTGACAGCTCCTTACTCCAGTCCTAGTCAGACCCCATAGTGGAAACCAATTTCTGGTATGTTAGAACTCTATTAACGTCTGTTTGTGCTCTCAGGAAAACGTGTATATGTCCTTAGCTATATTTGCAATATTTACTCTCACCACCTAGTCACGGGATCGACTCTCATTTGATTAGTTTCCTATCATTGCATTTGTTTTGCCTATTTCTGGAATTGGATTACCAAACAGTATTCAAGAGCGATCTATCGATCACGAAACAATTTTAACTCTGCTTGCTGACACTTTTAAAGGTTCTAATATACCCATTTAGTTCCAATTGCATCACAACATTTATTTTTTAAGCACCTTCCATATCAAGCTTTCAACGGGTAGATATTAAATTCAGCCTGGAAAGGCCCTGCTTATGTGCATGTTGGGCGACTTCTTGATGACTTCACGTCCCTTCCAAGGAAACAAAAGAGATGTCCTCTTGTCTTCACCTCCCAACCCCCAGACGGTGTAATTGGCTGGATTTCAACAACACCTGGTGTGCATACCAACAGGCTTTCACAATTTTGACCAACACATTTCGATGAAAATGAATGATATATAAAAACTGACGGCATTTGTCCTCTCTTTGCACCATTCAATGCTCAATTGATGGTAAACCACAAAGAGATGGTATACAATTTGAACAAATATATTGGATCTGTCTTCACTAAGGAGGACACAGATGATCTTCAGGAAATGCTTGTCCTTAGAGGGTCAAGCATGAAGGAAGAATTGAGCGGAAGCCATATTTTCGGAAATGCTATCAGGGAAATTGATGGAATTAAAACCCAATAACTCCCCAGAGCCTGATTCGCTGCATCCCAGCATATTTAAGCAAATGGCCAGAGAAATAGCACATGCATTAGTCTTCATTTTCATGCACTCTGTCGACTCTGGAAGAGTTTCATTGGATTGGAGCGTAGCTATTGTAATTCCAATCTTTAAAAAGGAGGGAACGAGAAAATGGGGAATTATAGAGCAGTTGACTTGAAATTGTGGTGTGGGAAATGCTGGAATCAATCTGTAAGGATTGGTACCGGTCACAGTATCGGACCTACCCAGCATGGATTCACTAAAAGGAAATCATGTTTTACAAATCTTCGGGAATTTTTGAAGGATGTGACCATTAGAGCAGACAGTGGTGTATCAGCAGGTTGTGTCCCCGGAGTTTCAGAAGACTTTTGCCAATGTCTCAAAACAGATTAGTACGGAAAACTAAAGCTCATACCATCGGAGGTAATGTATTCTTATGGATAAAGGACTGATTGGCAGACAGCAAGCAGAGATTTTCAATAAACGTGTCCTTTTTCACAGTGGCAGGCAGTGACAAGTGGGTTGCCGCACGGTTCAGTGCTGGGACATCAGTCATCCACAATATACATTAACGATTTGAACAAGGAATTGAATACAATATCTCCAAGTTTGCAGATGAGACAAAGCTGGGTGGCAGTATCTGTTATGAGGAGGATGCTACAAAACCACACGATGTCTTGAATAGACTCAATAAATGGACAAATACTTTGCAACTGTATTATAATGTGGGAAATGTGAGGCTATCCACTTTGGTCACAAACACAGGTAGACAGATACTGATCTGAATGGTGGCAGTTGAGGAAAATTTGAGGTACAACCAGACCTGGGTGCTATGATGGAACAGTTGCTGAAGGTTTCAGTAAGGACTGCAGATGGTGGAGATCAGAGGCTAGATTAGAGTGGTGTTGGAAAAGCACAGCAGATCAGGGAGCATCTGAGGAGCAGGAAAATCGACATTTTGGTCAAACGCCCTTCATCACGAATAAAGGCAGGGAACCTCTGTGATGGAGAGATAAATGGGAGGGTGGTGGGGCTGGGGAGAAGGTAGCAAAGAGTACAATAGGTGGATGGGGGTCGGGATAAAGATGATAGGTCAAAGAGGAGGGTGCAGCAGAAAGGTGGGAAGGAAGATTGGCAGGTAGGACAGGCCTTGAGGATACTGCTGAGCTGGAATGTTGGAGCTAGGGTAAGGTGAGGCAGGGGAAATGAGGAAACTGGTGAAGTCCGCATTGATGCCCTGAGGTTGAAGTGTTATGAGGCGGAAGATGAGCCGTTCTTCCTCCAGAAGTTGGGTAGTGAGGGAGCGGCGGTGGAGAAGGCCCAGGACCTGCATGTCCTCCACAGAGTGGGAGGGGGAGTTGAAATGTTGGACCACGGGGATGTGGAGTTGATTGGTACGGTTGTCCTGGAGAAGTTAACTAAATCGCTCTGCAAGAAGGCGTCCAGTCTCCCCAATGTGAAGGAGACTGCTTCGGAAGCAGCAGATACAATAAATGACATTGGTGAATGTGCAGGTGAAACATTGATGGATGTGGAAGGCTCCTTTGTGGCCTTGGATGGAGGTGAGGGAGGAGGCGTGGGCACAGGTTTTGCATTTCCTGCTGTGGCAGGGGAAGGTGCCAGGAGGGGAGGGTGGGTTGTTGGAGTGCGTGGACCTGACCAGGTAGTCACGGAGGGAATGGTCTTTGCAGAAAGCGGAAAGGGGTGGGGAGGGAAATATATCTTTGGTAGTAGAGTTTGTTTGGAGGTGGCATAAATGTCGGCGGACAATGTGGTTTATGCGAAGGTTAGTAGGGTGGGAAGCGAGGGCCAGGAGGGTTCTGTGCTTGTTACAGTTGGAGGGATGGGATTTGAGGGCGGAGGAGAAGAACGTGGATGGGATGCGTTGGAGGGCATCTTCAACCACGTGGAAAGGGAAATTGTGGTTTTTAAAGAAGGAGCCATCTGGTGTGTTCCGTGGTGGAACTAGTCCTTCTGGGAGCAGATACGGCGGAGACGGAGGAAATGCAGTAGGTAAGGTGGGAAGAGGTGTAATTCAGGTAGCTGTGGCAGTCAGTGGGTTTGTAAAAACTGTTGTTGTCAAATCGGTCAACATTGATGGAGATGGAGAGGTCCAGGAAGGTGAGGGAGGTGTCAGAGATGTTCCAGGTGAATTTAAAGATGGGGTGGAATGTATTGATGAAGTTGATGAACTGCTCAACCTCCTCGCAGGAGCATGAGGAGGCGCCGCTGCCAGTCTTCAATGTAGCGGCGAAAGAGGTGGGGAATGGTGCCAGTCTAACTACGGAAGATGGACTGTTCCACATAGCCGACAAAGAGACAGGCATAGCTGGGGAACATGCGGGGGAAATGGGTGAATTCGTAGAAGAAATTTTTTTGGACCAGTTCAGCCAAACGAATGTGTGTGTCAGTGGAGGGGTACTGCTGGGGACGTCGTGAGAGGAAGAAACTGAGGGCTTGGAGGCCCTGGTCATGGCCAATGGAGGTGTCGAGGGATTTGATGTCCATTGTGAAGATGAGGCATTGGGGCCGGGGAAACGGAAGTCTTGGAGGAGGTGGAGGGCGTGGGTCATATCTCGAACGTATGTGGGGAGTCGCTAGACCGGGGGGACAGGACAGTATCGAGGTAGGTGGAGATGGGTTCGGTAAGGCAGGAGCATGCTGAGGTAATAGGTTGGCCGGGGTGGTCACGCTTGGGAATCTTGGGAAGGAGGTAGAATTGGGTGACGCGAGGTTCCCGGATTATGATGTTGGAAGCTGTGGTTGGGAGATCTCCTCAGGTGACGAGGTTGTGTATAGTCTGGGAGATTATGGTTTGGTGATGGGGTGGGGTCATGGTCGAGTGGATGGTAGGAGGAGGCGTCTTCCTGTTGGTGCCTGGCTTCAGCGGTGTAGCGGTCAGTGCGCCAAACTATCACTACACCCCCTTTATACGTTGGTTTGATGGTAAGGTTGGGATTGGAGCAGAGGGAGTGGAGGGTTGCATATTGCGAGGTTGAGAGGTTGGAGTGGGGGGGGGTAGACAGTTTGAGGCAGTTAATGTCTCGGTGGCAGTTGTAAATAAAGAGATCGAGGGCGGGTAATAGGCCAACTCTGGGTGTCCAGGTGGATGGAGTGTGATGGAGGTGAGTGAAGGTGTCCTCGGAAGGTGGACAGGAGTCCTGATTGACAAAGTAGGCTCGGAGGTGGAGGCGGTGGAAGAAGTTTTCAGCAGCACGACGAATATTGAATTAATTGATGCGTGAACGTAGCGGGATAAAGGTAAGGCAGTTGAAGGGTGAGTTAGTAATTTTGCTAACGACACAAAGGTTGGGGGAGTGGTGGATAGTGTGGAGGGCTGTTGTAGGTTACAATGGGACATTGAGAGGATACAGATCTGGACTGAGAAGTGGCAGATGAAGTTCAACCTGGAAAAGTTTGAAATGATTTAATTTGGGAAGTTGAATTTGAATGCAGAATACAGGGTAAAAGGCAGTGTAGAGGAAAAGAGGAATCTTGTGGTCCATATCTATAGAACTCAAAAATGTTGCTACTGAAGTTGATAGTGTTGTTAAGAAGGCACATGGTTTGTTTGCTTTCATTAGTGGGGAACTGCAATTCCGCAGTTCTATAGAGCACCGTTTAGACGAACCATAGAATGTTGTATGCAGTTCAAATTGTTTATTATAGGAAAGATGCAGAAACCTTAGAGAGGGTGCAGAGTAGATATACCAGGATGCTGCCTGGACTGGAGGGCATATCTTATAAAAATAAATTAGATTACATTACAGTGTGGAAACAGGCCCTTCGGCCCAACAAGTCCACACCGCCCCGCCGAAGGGCAACCCGCCCATACCCCTACATTTACTCCTTACCTAACACTACGGGCAATTTAGCCCGTGCCGCCAAACTTATGATAGAAGTTTGATGGAGCTAAGGCTTTTCTCATTGGAACAAAGGAGGGTGAGAGGAGATTTAATAGAGTTGTACATGATGATGAAAGGTATCGATACAGCGAATAATCAGAGACTTTTCCCTTGGATAGAAATGTTTATTGCAAGGGGGCATAATGTTAAGGTGACTGGTGGAAGTTTTGGGGAAATGTGAAAGTTCAATTCTTTACACAGAGAGTGTTGGGTGTGTGGAATTCACTGTCAGTGGTGGGAGGAAAGTCTGATACATTAGGGCCATTTCAGCAACTCTTGGATAGGCACACGGAGTAGTAAAATGAAGGGTATGAAAGTCAGCTTGATCTTAGAGTAGGGTAAAGGCTCAGCACAATATTGAGGGCAGATGGGCTTGTACTGCGCTGCACTGTTGTATGATTAATGTTCGACATTCGCAAAGGTTTTGGACGCGACCCTTGTGGCTAAATGGATCAAGGGTTGTGGGGAGTTGAAATAGGATACTGAGACTGTATGATCCACAATGATCATATTGAACAATGGTACAGGCTTGACGGGCCGAATTGCTGAGTCCTGTACCTTTTTCGTATATTTTCATTTTTCTTTGTTTCAATAGATCATTTCAATATCAAATTATAAATTACTTCTACTCATTTCAATTTAGCAGACTGAATCGTAACCCATATGTAGAACCTTTTAGTTTTTTTTACTGATTGTCACCTCACAGACAATGATCGTCATTCAAATTCAACCCACATTTTGAAAACAAAATAGCAACATAAACAAAAAGAAAACGAATTGAAACCTCACAATTGGTGCACAGCTCTAATAAATGTTTGCTAGTATCAGGACAGATATGTTGATTTCTTTCAGCAGAAAATGATGAAAATTGTCTCTGTAAGAACTATGCACAAGAGGTATGCTTTAGCTTAATTTTCACGCCATAATTATGATATCAATCATAAAAAATGAGTGGGAAGTTTCACCAGAAATGTGAACACAATATTAAATGCAGCCAATACTAATTTTAGCTTTTGGCAGTGTGCAGATAACTTGTTAGGGAATCCACGTTTGTAATGAATTCAATCGCTAGAGAGAGAGACATGCCCCAAAGTAAAATAGCTATTGTTGTTGTTGGTTCAGCATCCAAGCTGACTGAAATACTGACAGGAGTTGCAACGATGTGTAAGAGACGTATTCTATCATACTTTCAAATGTGGGGATTTTCACTGCTGATTTAACAATCACGACTTCAGAAGTAAAGAAACCACTACGGCCCATGGACAATAATAAATGCACGATGCTTCTGTTTGATGTGTGAAAAAATGTACATGAAACATTGTTTATTATTTTTGTCAAATTGGATTCCAAAATAAAGTAAACAACCTTCGTTTTGCAATCTATGAAGGCCAATCTTATTACTTTTTAATTAACGTGCACTTTTGAGCACCTCTGCTAATGCAAAAATGATTCCTTTATTCCCCTCTCAATGATCTTCATCGCCTTAAACATGATCTGGACCTCCTTCCAACTTCACTTCTTGGATGAATGCAGACCCAATTAGTCCAGTGCTTCCTCACAGCACAGTCACTTCAGCCCCAATAAGAATTGGAGAACATCATTCTTCATCCTGTCTGGTATCATTGCCAGCTCACTCTGATGTGCTGACGAGAACTGCACCTAATTTTCAAATTGTGGTCATTTCAGAATTTCTATCACTTGTCCTAAACCTCCCAGACCTTGTATTCCATGCCATTGCTAATAAAAACGCAAGCACCAAATTTGCCTTCTTAACTTCGCGATCTACCTTCAGGGTTTTTAGATTACTTACCATGTGGAAACAGGCCCTTTGGCCCAACGAGTCCACACCGACCCTCCAAAGAACAACCCACTGATAGCCATTCCCTACATTTACCCCTTCACCTAACACTACTGACAATTTACCACGGTCAATTCACCTAACCTGCATATTTTTGGACTGTAGTTGGAAACCAGAGCACCAGGAGAATGTGCAAACTCCACAGAGGCAGTTGCCTGAGGTGGGAATGTGAACCGGGGTTTCTGGCGTTGTCAGGCACCAGTGCTAACCATTATGCCACCGTGTCTTACAAGGCTGCGCTGGTCTTCGATGCCTTCCATGTTCTTACCATTTATGATATCATTTGTTGCCCTGTTTGCGTTTCACCTTGCATATTTTTACTTTGAATGTTTTGTTCTCTGCTGGACCAACTGAGCTGGGAGCTTATACCTTCTGCATTTTGTCAGTATGCTCCTCAATATTTACAACCGTAACCATTGCCAGTCATCCATAATTTTTTTAAAGAACACATCCTACCCTCATGCTTTTTTAAAAAATTCTAAATTATTAATTAAAATCCAGAGAAAAGATCTCAGCATTGAACCTCTGGAAATAGAATCCGAAAACAGAATTCCTGTCACAGAAACAGCACCCTACCATTTGCCTCTGTTTCCTGCCGCTCAACCAATACTGAATCCAACTTTCCACATTGCCTTCAATGGAATGGACATTTACGTTTTACCTCTGTTTCCCTTGGGGAATGTTTTCAAAATCCTTGATAAATTCCATCATTTCATCAAATCTGTTGCACGCATGAACATTCATGATTATGTCCTCAAAGAATGCGAACAAATTTGCAACAAGTTTTCAAGGAAATAAATCCATACTTGCTATCCCTGAGTAATCCGCATCTCTTAAAGTATAGATGCATCAGAATTATTTCCTGAATATTTCCACACAACTGAGGTTTAATCGACAGGTCTGTAATATCCTGGTGCATCACTCAATCTTACTTCTTGCCTTTTCAAGAACGGGGCACCTCATTTTTGACCAGAGAGTATTTGAAAATTCATGCCACGTTTGGAATGTTTCTTTCCTCACTGCAGTTCACATCTCAATCCACCATCCTCACCATTCCCAGGAGCAGCCTTTTATATCTCACACAAGAATGCAAATTAATCAATTTTAAGGCTTCCATGCACTTTGGTAATTTTTCTCTTTGTGTGCTTTTTTTTTAATATTCAGAGTTACAGAGTCAGAGAGTTCGGAAGCAGAGAGAAAAGATGGGTTTAGGTGGAATGATCCTCTTAGCGACAGTCCAGATTCAATGAGCAAATGGCCTCTAACTGCACTGCAGGGATTCTCTGACTCTCAGTGAACTGGATGGTTTCTTTGTATGCAGAGCTAACAGCAGGCGCTGTATTCCCCACGCCAACTCAGGTCACCGTGAAGGCCCTGTCTTCTCAATCCTGTGCTGGATCCCAAGGTAAACTCACCACCAGTTAACTCTCTATTGTGAGAGAGTGACCGTCCAGGGCATTAGAGTCTGGGCCAGTGACAGAGACACAATGTGGTCAGTGTAATTCCCCCAGCGGTCAGTGACAGACACACAGTGGGGTCAGTGTAATGTCCCCTGGGGTCAGTAAAAGAGACACAGTAGGGTCAGTTTAATGTCACGAGGGATCAGTGACAGACCCACATTGGAGTCAGTCTAATGTCCCCAGGGGTCAGTGACAGAGACACAGTGGTGTCATTTTATTCTCCTTCCCCCTTCTCCTGTGAATAGGGTTGATGCTGCCTTTCCTCATGGATTCAGACATGTTGACCAGCAGAGTCATGCTCTCACATACCACAGCAGAGTCCTGGCTAGTCAACGCCCAGAGAGACAAATACAAATCATTGGGCCATTGATTCTTGGAGGGTAATGTTTCTGAGAGGATTCTCCAGGGTTTGTGTTTTTTCCAGACCCTCCTGTATATCGTTGTCTGTGGACTCTATGATGTACTTCGGGAGCAGACTGGCGGCGGTGTTGTTTGTGGACCACATCATACAGTTCTAATAAAACAATTCTCTGATCTTCAAATATGTCCGATAGTGAGGAAGCGAGGGAAGAGATTGCAGGGCCTCTCGCTGAGATATTTATATCATCAACAGCCATGTGTCGGGAGCCAGAGACTAGAGTGTGGCTGATGTGGTGCTATTATTTATGGAAGTGAGTAAGGAAAAGCATGGGAACGAGGGACCAATGAGTCTGTCATTAGTGTTTGGAAAGCTTTAGCATAAATAAAATAACATGAACAAATATGCAACAAAGGAGAGATTGTTTATAAATGGAGCTTGTGAGATAGGTTTTTAATTCTCGAACCTGAAAGCTGACTGTTGGATTATTTCAGGATTCAATTTTTCCTCATTTGTTCAATTAATTCATTAAGTAAAATTGATAGAATCCTTACAGTGTGGAAATTGGCCCTTCAGCTCAACAAGTCCACACTGACCCGACGAAGAGTATCACACTCAACCCCAACCTACACATCCTTGAGAACAATGAGCAATTTAGCATGGCCAATTCATCTAAGCTGCGCATCTTTGGACCATGGGAGGAAGCCTTTGCAGACACTGGGAGAATGTTCAAACTCAACGCAGACGCTCGCCAGAGGGTGGAATTGAACCCAGGTTCCTGTTGCTACGAGGCAGCAGTGCTTACCACTGAACCAGCGTGGCGCTGAGTCTTTGATTCATTTTTAATATTTATATTACTTTACTTTACTACTGCTTTGATTGCTCCATATTAAATCTGTGGGTAAGGAAAGGCAGTTTATTTTTCGATATAAGATGCTATTGAGAGCTTCTTAATTTTAGATTTAATGTCATTGGAGAAGTACAGGAGACAGTGGGTGTGATGCCGAGTTGACTTCGAGAAGTGATTACACAGCAGGACCAGTCAGAAAGATGATTAACTGCTAGGAAAATTCAGAGGGGAGTTCAGAAGTCTCCTATGGCTATTCCTCTCTGTTTCAGGTGCTGTTGGAGGAGATAGTCTATCAGAGGAAGATATGATTAGCAGTCCGATCTTGGGCACTAAGAATGAAACTGATGTTAAACGGGTTTGTCAAGATTTCAAAGAATAATTGTTAATGGGGACTCTGCTGTCAGGGGCACAGAGAGGAGATTTTGTGGCAGGGAGGGTGAATCTAGGACAGTGTGTTGCTTTTCTGGGGAGAGTGTAAAGGACTTCTCAAAATGTGTGAAACATATTGTCAAAGGGAAAGTGAGAAGATGGAAGTTTTTGTACACATCAGTAGGAATGACATCATCAGGGAACGGGTAAAATAGCTCCCCCCCCCCACTCCCCCCCCCCCAGCTACTATAACCATTCTGCACCAAACTTTAGCAGTTTGGTACATTCTAACATGACTAACGATAAAGGATGAAGGAGTTTGCAACAGACATCGACCCCTCCAACCCACCATTCCTCCCCCCGGCCATCCCGCCACAGCAACAGGCGCGTCCTTGGCCACTCCGGGGGGCTTACCTACAGAGGCGAACCTGATGTCAGAGTTTATCAAGCTTCAAAAGAAGAGCGATGCTTCGATTGAGGAGCCCTGGTCCAGGTTGGAGTCGAACTCAGACTAGGAGATTGAGAAACTCAGGCAGCGTGTCGGAGGAGCAGAGCAATGGACCACGGTCTGCGAGATCGCTGCTGAATCTTCCGTGGGTCAGGTCCATGCTCTGGAATGCCGATTCCAGGCCTTAGAAGAGCAGTTCGACGACCTTGAAGATTGCGGTCGTTGGAAGAATATTAAGTTGCTGGGCCTTCCAGAATGGGAGGAGGAAGACTAGCTTGTTGAATTTTTGGAGAAATGGCTCCCATAACTGCTGAAGCTCGAGCCTGAGTTAGGCTGGGTGCAGGTTGAGCAGGATCACCATGTAGCGATGCGCAGACCTGGGTCGGAGCTGCGCCACCGCGCGGTCCTAGTGCCACTCAGCACTACAGGAAAAGGAAATGCTGCTGGAGGCCTGCAGAGCTTTTGGGAAGGATCCCCATGATATGAATGGGCTTCAATATAATGCTGTTCCATGACTTCTCTCCGGTTGAGGTACTGCAAGAGGAGGGCATTTGATGAGGTAATGAAGCGTCTGAGGGATTTAAATATTCAGTATTCCATGTGATGCCCGGAAACACTGCACTTCAGTCACGGAGGGTTTGTATAACTTCGGATCGCCAGAAAAAGCAAAATACTTTTTAGATGCTCTCAAGTAGACTGAAGTACTTGAACAATATGGGCAATTGTTTGATTTTACACCTTTTTTTCCTCCTTTCTCTTTTTCTTCCTTCCTTTGGGGTGGCAGGGGTGGGGGTGGGGAGCTACTCACCATTTAAAAGCAAAAATATACTATCAAGTCTTAAAAAAGAGACGTTTTATGTAGCCCTTTTACAGGAGACACATCTACTTGATAGGGAACATTCGGAGCAGGGTGGATTTGGTCAGGTGCTCTTTTCATTGTTCAATTTGAAAAGTAGAGTAGTGTCAATTCTTATCCGAAAGAATTCTACATTCCAAATATTAAGCCAGATAAAAGATGAGTCCGGACCGTTTATAATACTTAAAGCCCTAATAAATGGAGAGGAGTACGGGAGTTTGAATGTATACTGGGCCCCAGCACATTTTTTTAAAAATTCGTAACAGATGTGATCTCCAGGCTGATGGCCCTTGGGGAGATTTTAATTGTATTATCGACCCAGATGTGGCAGGATACCTAGGAGCTCTGCTGGTATATCTCTGAGATTTAGGCAGTTGGCTGGTCCGAATAGGGAGTTGGGACTGGTAGTTGTGTGGAGGTGTCTTTACCCTGTGGGTAGAGATTTTGCTTTTTATTCTAAACCACACAAGTGCCATACCAGAATTGATATGTTTTTTTTTTGTTCTGTCGACTTTTCCGAATTCGAT
>NC_057717.1:87225200-87234370 GCF_004010195.1 Chiloscyllium plagiosum | reverse complement strand
TGGGGAAGTTAGTGATGATCTCTTGGGGACAGTCCATTTCACAGAAGAGGAAGTGTTGAATGCATTAGAATGTATGAACGTGGATAAATCTCCTGAACCTGACCAAACATATTCAACAACACTGCAAGAGGCGAGAGAAGAAATTGCGGGGTTCCTGGCTGATTTTTTTGCATCATCGTTAGCGACGGGTGAGGTCCCGGAAGATTAGAGGGCAGCAAATGTTATGCCCTTTTTCATGGAGGGCTGCAAAAAAAAAACCTTGGAACTATAGACCAATCAGCCTAACATCCGTGGTAAGTAAATTACTTGAGAAGATGCTGAGAGATTAAATAGACATGCATGTGGAAATACAGCATTTGATTGGGAGTAGTCAACATAGTCTTGTGCGTGGGAGACCATGCCTCACAAATTTGTTAGCATTCTTGGATGAAGCGATCAGGAAGATTGACGAAAGCAGGCCAGTACATGTAAACTCTACATATTTCAGTAAGGCCTTTGATAAGATTACACGTGGAACCTTATCAAAGGCCTTACTAAACTGGAAGGTTAGATCGCATGAAATCCAGGAGGCGTTGCCAAACTGGGTACACAACTGGCTTGATGGTCGGAAGCAGAAGGTAATAGTCAGACTGCAGCCCTGTGACTAATGGTGTGCCTCAGCCTTCATAGAATCATAGAATCCCTCCTCTGTGGAAACAGGCCCTTCGGCGCAACAAGTCCACTGGCCCTCTGAAGATTATTCCACTCAACCCCATTTGCTACCCTATTACTCTACATTTTCCCCCGACAAATGCAACTTACTTATACATCCATGAGCACTATAGGCAATTGAGCATGGCCAATTTTCCTATCCTGCTCATCTTTGGGTTGTGGGAGAAAACTGGAGCACCCAGAGGAAACTCCCGCAGACATGGGGAGAACGCACAAACTGAGTTGGGGTGGCATGGTTGCTCAGTGGTAGGCACTACTACCTCACAGCCCCAGGCATCCGTGTTCAACTCCAGCCTCGGGTGAATGTCTGTGTGGAATTTGCACATTCTCCCTGTGTCTGCATTGGTTTCCTCTGGGTGCTCCAGTTTCCTCCTACATTCCAAAAATGTGCAGGTCAGATGAATTGGCCGTGTTAAAATGCCCAGAGTGAGAGGTGAATTCGTCAAGGGTAAATATTGGGTCGGGAGAGTGGCTCTGGGTGGGTTACTCTTCGGCAGGTCGGTGTAGACTTATTGGGCCAAATGGCCTGTTTCCATACTGTAGGAAATCTCACCCTAACAGGATCTAATCCACCCAGACAATCCGAGGAGATTGAAATTGAACCCAGACCCACGGTGCTGTGCGGCAGCAGTGCAAACCACTGAGCCATTGTGCCGCTGAGCTGGTCAGTGATCGGTCCATTGCTGTTTGTTATCGATATCAATGATTTGGACGAGGATGTTTCAGGCATGATTAGTACATTTTCAGATTACACTAAAATAAGTGAGGAACGTTCTCAGCAATTGCAACAGGGGCTTGATCAGCTGGGGAATTGGGCTGAGAATTGGCAAATGGAGTTTAAAATAGACAAGGGCGAGATCTTGCATTTTGGAAAGTCACATTAAGACAGGGATTTGATGGTGGATGGTAGGGCCTGAAGGAGTGTAGTGGAACAGTGGGACCTTGAATTCCAGGAGCACGATTCTCTGAACTCAGGGAGACAGGGCATTGACGAAGGCTTTTGGCACACTGGGCCCTTCATCAGTCACGGCATGGAATGTCGAAGTTGGGAAATTCTGTTGCAGTTGTACAGGATTCAGTTTTGCCCACCTTGCTATCGGAAGGATGTTATTAAACTGGAAAGAGTGCAGAAGAAATTTACAAGGATGTTGCCAGAACTCAACTAGACAGTTATAGAGAGAGGTTGGACAAGCTAGGATATTTTCTTTAGTGTGTAGGAGACTGAGGGGTGTCCTTATAGAGGTGTATAAGTTCATGGGAGGCATGGACAGGGTGAATGCACTCAGTCTTTATTCAAGGCTTGGGACATCGAGGACGAAAGGGCATCAGTTTCAGGTGAAAAGGGAAGATTAAAAGGGAACCTGAGGGACAACGCTTTTACCCAGAGGGTCGTACACATACGGCATGAACTACCAGTGGAAGAAGTCGAGGAGGATACAATTAATAACATTTAAAAGGCACTTGGACAAATACATGGAGAGGAACGTATTGGAAGGATATGGGCCAAGTACAGGGAAACGAGGTTAATGTGGATGGACCATTTTGGGCCAAAGAGCTTGTCTCCATGCTGTAGAACTCTATGACCCTATGAGTATACCCAGGTGTCCCATAATACAGAAGCGACCAAAGCAATAGGAACCTGAGCCGGTACAAATGTGAAACAGTCCTGCAGAATTTCGCAGGAATCCAGCCTGGCCTTGCAGTGAAGGATTCCTGGCACAGGAGCTGTGGTGAGAAGCCCATAGAGAACTGGGGAAGGAAGCTGGAAAGCTCAATCAACTTCCGATAGCCTGGAAGACCCCGGCTGGCATAAGGCAGCTGGGATCCGGTCATCTTAGGGAAAACTACAGGCTGTGACAGAACTAGGTCTCCGACACAATGAGCAGGTCAGAACGTTGCAGGAAAATCTCAACCACGTGGGACTTCTCCAGTTACAATTGGGAAGAGCCCAATCCAGTGAAAGGAGGGCCTCTGGGGATGGGGAAGCAGCCTCAGGTTACATTGACAATCTGGAAGGACAGTGTATGAGATCCAAGCAGCTGCATGGATCCTGTACACCGGCAAAATGAAGCAACACACATCAGGCCCTAGTAGGAGGTGCCAGGAGCAAATACAATCCCTAGGGAACCAGGGCTCCTCCCAGAGAGCGATAATGTGTGCCTTTGGCGTTATACCTCCCCAGGGAGATAATGACAGGCCCCATACTGACACATTCACACCCGCCCACGGAGAGGGACTCCCACTGCCTTTCTTCCAGGTAACTGCAACTTTCCCCCCAGCCCTGACCCACAGCCGAACTCAGAGTCCATGAATCCTGTGGTTACCCAGTGTCAAATAGCTGATGGTCTCACTCCATACACAACAGCCATTCCAGGCACCTAGCTGGTGGGCAGCACCAAAAAGATCCCTTCCCTGACCCAGAAGCATGTTTGGATGAGATTGACCGACAGTCTGTCATACACAGAGTGGACGCTGAGGAGCAAACCAAATTAATCGCCATGTGCCTTAGTCCAGCAAGCCATTAAGCCCTCCCTGAGGGCCAACAGCTAGGGAGGGGCATCCATGATGAGATGAAGGCAGCGGTCCTCACTGCTCGAGTGCAGGATAAGGCAGATCCTGCAGAGGCGCTGCATAATTGCTGAACAACAACAAGGGGAATGCTTCTCCCCTCCCCCCGTCAGCTTCACATGGAGACTCTGGGTCCAATTTGTCTGGGTTTTCAGGGATATGACCTGCACCTCTCTTAGCGATGACAAACTGGGCCCGACTCTTTGTCTCCCATGTCTCAGGAAGAAGGAGGGACACCTGGGAACCGACCCCTGAGACATCCCTTTTAATGAGATTCTAGATTAGAGTGGTGCTGAAAAAGCACAGCAGTTCAGGCAGCATCCAGGGAGCAGTAAAATCGACGTTTCAGGCAAAAGTCCTTCACCAGGAATACAGGCAGAGAGACTGAAGGGTGGAGAGATAAATGAGAGGAGGGTGGGGGTGGGGAGAAAGTAGCATAGAGTACAATAAGTCCACATTGATGCCCTGGGGTTGAATTGTTCTGAGGTGGAAGATGGGGCGTTCTTCCTCCAGGCGTCTGGTGGTGAGGGAGTGGCGGTGAAGGAGGCCCAGGACCTCCATGTCCTCGGCAGAATGGCAGGGGGAGTTGGAATGTTGGGCCACATGGCGGTGTGGTTGATTAGTGCGGGTGTCCCAGAGATGTTCCGTAAAGCGCTCTGCTAGTAGGCGTCCAGTCTCCCCAGTGTAGAGGAGACCGCATCGGGAGCAACGGATACAATAAATGATATTGGTGGATGTGCAGATAAAACTTTGATGGATGTGAAAGGCTCATTTAGGGCCTTGGATGGAGGTGAGGGAGGAGGTGTGGGCGCAGGAGGCTTGGGCCCTCTGCTACTTAATCGCTGAAGGCGAAATAAACTTTAGGGATTTCCACATTGTGTAACAGGAACCAAGGGAACAGAGGTGATTGGTGGTGTTTCCCCGAGAACAGGTGTATGATCGTGAGATACTGAGCACACAGCTCGTACAAGGGGTCAGAGTTTGGACAGCGATATCGCAGGAAGCCCATCCAGGGAGAATTCCTCAGAAACAAAATTAAAAACGTGCTGAGACCAGGAGGGAAGGCTCCTCCCACTGCTTGTCACACACACAACAGGCTCTCGTAGTGGACTAGTCATTAAACTCACAGGGAATTCCTTGATCACTAACATTTACCACAAACTGGTAAATGATCTGTATGAAGGGACTGGGGGTATTCTAGCGAAGTTTGCCGATGATACAAAGTTAGGTGGACAGGCAGGTAGGAATGAGGAAGTGTGGAGGCTGCAGAAGGATCTTTACAGTTTGGAAGAGTGGTCCAGGAAATGGCTGATGGAATTCAATGTGAGCAAATGCGAGGTCTTGCACTTTGGAAAGAAGAATACAAGCATGGACCACTTTCTAAACGGTGAGAAAATTCATAAAGCCAAAGTACAAAGGGATCTGGGAGTGCTAGTTGAGGATTCTCTCAAGGTAAACATGCAGGTTGAGTCTATGATTAAGAAAGCGAACGCAATATTGTCAATTATCTCAAGAGGGTTGGAATATAAAAGCACTGTTGTGCTACTGAGACTTTATAAAGCTCTGGTTAGGCCCCATTTGGAGTACTGTCCAGTTTTGGTCCCCACACCTCAGGAAGGACATACTGGCACTGGAGCGTGTCCAGTGGAGATTCACACGGATGATCCCTGGAACGGTAGGTCTAACATACGAGAAACGGCTGAGGATCCTGGGATTGTATTCATTGAAGTTTAGAAGATTAAGGGGAGATCTAATAGAAACTTACAAGATAATACATGGCTTGGAAAGGGTAGACGTGAGGAAATTGTTTCCATTAGGCGAGAAGCCTAGTACCTGTGGACACAGCCTTAGAATTAGAGGGGGTCAATTCCGAACAGAAATGCGGAGACATTTCTTCTGCCAGCGAGTGGTCGGCCTGTCGAATTCATTGCCGCAGAGTGCAGTGGAGGCCGGGATGCTAAATGTCTTCAAGGCAGAAATCGATAAATTCTTGATGTCACAAGGAATTAAGGGCTACGGGGAGAATGCGGATAAGTGGAGTTGAAATGCCCATCTGCCATGATTGAATGGCGGAGTGGACTCGATGGGCCGAATGGCCTTACTTCCACTCCTATGTCTTATGGTCTTATGGTCTCATGTTCAAACTGACATTAATCATAATGAATACATCAGGGATACAGTAACCAGAGTGGCGTCCTTCCCCGTTAAAATTATTATGTTCCCGCCTGACCCACAGGATAATGGAATGAAGGGCAGGGAAATATGAGGAAAAACCCAGAACAGTATTTAACAGACGAATGAAAAGAGAACTCCTTAATGATCTAGCCACGGTATACAGGGCAGGAGTGTTACCGGTCAGTACGGTGACTTTGCTAATTTGGAGACTAAACTCAGGATCCTGACCCAAAAACTCTCTAATGAGCCTGGGAAAGACTGAATACAGAATATCCAGAGGAGACCATGGGACAACTAGTGGAGAATCAGGCTAACCATCACTTAGTGACCAGACTCGAGGGTCACGCCAACACGAGTAACCAGATCATCCACGGCCCAATCAGAGATGACAGTGAGCAGTAAAACCACACCCTGTGCAGTATCTACGGTAACGGGATGCTGGAACAGCTGATGGAGGAGCTCAGGCAGGCCAGCCAAGGGAAAGTCCCATCCCGGGTTAGTGACAAACAGCATAAACATTTGTTCCAGGAGAACATCCACACGAACATGTCTCACTGTGAGTGACAGCAGCTCACCAATGACTGGGTTAATGACAGCTGTAAGGATAATCTCGGTGGGACACCTGGGCTTGGTACGAGGGATTCCAATTAACCCAAGTGACAAAGTTAGGATGAAGTCCAAATTATCGGAGTGTATAAAAAAGGTATTTTGATGGGCTACCATGATTTCCTCCCATTTACTGTGCAAATAGAGGGAACATTAACAGGGACCATACTTATGTAAATGAGAAGGAACATGTCATACCATGACATGCCCATAGCCTGTTATCCAAGAATTCGGCTCCTCTCACATCGGCTGTGGTCCTAACCGCACTCACCCGGATATATCTCGGGATACCGGTGGTTAGGATTGCAGGCTGCAATAGATGGGTACGATCATGGTGAATAATGCCTGGACACAACCCCAGGGGCTGGAAGGCAGATGGAACTCCCCAGGTGATCACCTTAGTTTCATTCATTTGCAACGTTTGAGTGTTCCTGGTTGGGCCAGTATTAATTTCCTATCCATAGTTGCCATTACGACAGATTATCCATGTTAAATTGCCCATTGTGTCAAGGGATATTCGGGCTAGCTGGAATAGGCATAGGAAATGCAGGGTTTCAGGGATATCATCGGGAGAGTGGGTCTGAGTTGGATTCTCTTCAGAGGATCATATTGGACGCAATGGGCCGAACGGTTTGAAAATGTTCTGTCAAGGTTTTATGATATCCCTTATCAGCCATAAGACCATCGGATTGACCAATGTACACAAATGGCTTTTGCACAGACAGCTGGCGACTCTGACATCAAGCATAACCAGCTTTTAAAATTAGGTTTGTAATTTATTGCATAAACTTCTTTCCATTCAAGTGGATGAGTTGGGGGAAATGTCACAACTTCCTGGCTAAAACACAGATAGACAGCCAAAGTATATTGGCCAAGTAAATCTCCCAAATCACAAAACCCTCACACCAGGCTCAGTGCAAACACAGCATAATGTAAAAGGCAACAGTTATTCTGGACAGACGTCTCCACCAAACAAAGGAGGGCCCAGACAGGAAGGTACCGATCCTGCTACACAAAGAAACTAACAACAAGCCATCCAAATGATTGGCAATGCTTCAAACTATTAACTGATTCTCCTAATTGGCCAGAACGATAGAAAGTTCCAGAAAACCACCCAGAAATGAACAAAACTAGGCTCCATCTGCAGACTGATTTCTTGAATCTCTGGAGGCCTTCTGAGGAGACCAGCATGGCAAGAGAGAGAGACCATTTGGCCATCCAGAGAGAGAGAGGAAGAGAGAAAACAGTTTCGCAGACGCAAATGCTGAACCAGAGAGAGAGAGAGAGGCGGAAGCAAAACCCACGAGCACGGCAGAGAGGGAATGTGAAAAACATCTAGAGAGAGAGTTGGAACCAACAGGAATAACGAGTGTCACCCCTTCAGTCTGTCCATGTTTTAACTCCTGTTTGTCTCAGTCTGACTTCGCCTTCTCTCCCTCTCTCTGTCCTCTGTCTCTCTTTGTCCTTCTGTCTCTCTCTCACACTCTGTCTTTCACACACTCTCTCCATCTCCCTGTCTCTCTCTACCCATCTTTCTCCCGCCCCCTTCTGCATCCCCGCTCTCTCGATCTCTCTCTCTCTCATTTTCTCACCCTCCCTTTCTGTTTTTCGCTATTTCAGGCCTGAAAGATCTCACCCAATTTTGAACACCCTCAAAAATACAATGCCCCTCATTTTCACTCTCCTCCCATATTTATGCCCTTCCCCAAATATCCTCCCTCCCCAATAATTTCCTCACCAAATACGGCCCCCTCAAATATTTGCTGCCCCCAACATTGCTGTGAGCCCCACTCCGTGGGGCAGAGGGAAATGAGTGGAAAAGTGTGGAGCTGGGAAAGCACAGCAGGTCAGGCCTGAACTATGGACACTACTTCCTGACCTGCTGTGCTTCCCTAACTCCATACTTTGTAACTCTGACTCTCCAACATCTGCAGTCCTCACTTTCTCACACCGGTAAATGAGTCTGGGTTGACTGACTGGCCTGTGACTGTTTAAATGCATAGCAAGATCCCAGTCCCAGAATTGCAGAAGGCTTGTATCATAGATGGAGTCCTTTCTGCCCATTATTCCCCCCTCCTCCATTAAATGGTCCTGGTCAGTTCAGGATCCGCAGGATTGGCCCCTGAATGGTCTCATTGACTATCCTTTCTGTGGAGACCTCTTCTCCGCCCTGTCTCAGACTTTGCATCACATGCTACCCCCTCCCTCCATCTATCTCTGACAACAGACCCTCCTTTCTCCACCAACCCCAAAACCCCAACAAACACTCTCCCTGATTCTGGCTGTCCCACTCCCTCCTTGTCACCCACTTTCCCCCTTTCCCATGCAGACTCACAGCCCCTGGGCTGGAGGACATAGTGCAGAGACTAAATCATCTTTTGATTGACTTATGCACAGGAAGATCCCATTCTGCGACCATGCCCAGACACACACACTGTCCTTCTCCCTCCATATGTATCCTTCTCTCTTTCCCTGTCTCTTACACTCTGTCCTTCTCTCACTGTCTCCGGCTCCCTGTCTCTCGTTGCCCATCTCTCTCTCCTCAATTTCTCCATCTCAACTCTCTCCATGTCTCTCTCCCTTTTTTTTGTCACCCTCCCCTTTTGCTTGATTTCAGACTCAATGAGAAAAATACTTTATGTCCTTACACTCACCCCCTCCGCACAGTGTAAAACCCGGAAGAGACCAGGAAAAGCTTGATCCCCCCGCAATAACTGTACAGCATCCAGCGACACAGAGACAAACTCTTCCCAATATCCCTTCCCCAGTCACTGGGACAGAGCAGAGAGATCCAGGGAGAAAGAGGAAGAGAAACTACAAGAGAGAAAGAGAGGTGAACAGACAGACAGTGAAAAGGAGGGAGAGAACAAGAGAAAGACAGGCAGACAGAGGGAGGGTGAGAAAGTGAGAAGAACTGAAAGAGAGCAGGAGAGAGGCAGAGAGAGAAAGGGAGAGAGAGGAAAACCCCAGGAAGAGAACTACAATGTCAGACAGATACAAGGTGAAAAAGGGGAGGCAAAGACAGGGAGTGAAGGTCAGATAGACAGCAGGAGAGAATACCCAGGGAGAGATATAAGACAGAGAGAGAGAGAGAGGAGTTGCAGCAGCAG
>NC_057717.1:87218370-87224140 GCF_004010195.1 Chiloscyllium plagiosum | reverse complement strand
GTGTGCGTGTCTGTGTGTGTCTGTGTGTGTGTCTGTGTGTGTGTGTGTGTGTGCGTGTACGTGTGTGTGTGTGTGTGTGTGCATGTGTGTGTTCGGTCTCTCTGGTTCCAGCTCCTGTCTGCTGATTCCACTTGCTAGAATAATTTGTTCCTTTCTGTCTTTGAACTGTCCTGGTTTCAACTCCCAAATCAAATGCTAAATCATTCACGATCCTATTGAATATCTGAGCAGGCTCAAAGGGCTGGATGGTCTTCTCCTCTTCCTATTTTGGATGGTCTTATGTCTTAACGCTATCTCCCAGCTCTTATCCCACACACTGGAGGTCATGACTACACAAGGGCCTGATCTGTAGAGTGCTGCACTCTTCCGTGAGTCTCAGAGGGAACCACCCTGATTTGGATTGGAGTTGCAGCCTCTCAGTGAGAAGTGAAATCTCTTCCAGGTTCTCACTGTAAGGTGGAGCAGGCCAGTCTCAGGGAAGTAACAGCAGGTCGGGTCTGCTTTGCCCTTCAGCTCCATTTCAGAAGGCCAGGGCCTTGTTTCCTTCATCAGCTTCCCGTGCCCTCCCTTCTGGGTTAGGGTGGTGTGAGAAACATAACTCATTCACAAATCAGACTGAGACAAAGCCTTGGAAACAAGGAAAATTTATGATGGCCTTGCATGTACTGGACACCTCTGCAATCAAGCAAAAATGCGGGCGTAACAAAGCATGTAAACTTTCTTTGTTCAGTTTGCAAGTTGCTGAATCATGCCTCCTTTCTCTCATTGGTCGAATCTCATCCTATCATAAGCCTGTTACCTCACTTGTTTTTTTCTCTAGTTATTTTCTTATCTGGCCATCCTGCTGTCCTTGTATGTCTGCATTCTTTGTTCCTTGTATGTTACAGCTTGTTCTTTTATCCAGTTTCTCTTATCATACTATAAGCTTTATTGTAAAATGCCCCTGCTGCTTCTTTAGTGGTCAGCTATAACCCTTTATAGTTATTTCCTAGCTTAAAACAATTTTCTTTAAAACACCCTCTATATTCATTAAAGTCTTAGCCTTAAGTATGCTACATGCTACAAGATATCTGCGACCGTTTGTATAATGTCACACCCCCGCAACAGCCCACTCCCCACCTGCAGAAACTACATTTCTAATCTCCCGCAATTCCCCTCTTTTTCTTTTTCTCTAACTGTTATTTCTGCACTTATTAAGTCTCCTTTAATTCATTTTCTTACGGTCTGCCCTCTTACGCCTTTTGGCGATGAGGTTCACAATTTTACATTTTACATTTGTGCTGTTCGTCCCTCGAATCTAGGAACATTCTTTGACTTTCCCTTTGTTGCATATCACCTGCTGATTGTAAAAGCATCCGATGATGTATTTGGGTTCCTTCCCCAATGGATGTTATCAGTCGGCTCATTACCCATTTTAGGACCTTGAACCCTACCACCAGACCCACTAATATCAATAATCCATAGATAGCCAGATTGACTAACCACCTTCCTCAACCAGTCAATCCCAAATTCCCCCACTCCCATCCCTTTTCATTCCGGTACCGATTCCCGGCCTTCTTTATTTTGGTGATTTTATCCCGCACGTGTTTGGAGATTTCAGTAATGTTAGAGGAGACCTCAGGTATGTAAGTACAACATTCCTCTACAATTAGTGCACAGATATCACCTTTCTCTGCCAGAATATAATCTAGAGCCATCCTGTTCTGAAGAGTCGTTAGCCGAGTGGCAATCATTTCGGTCGTTATGGCTGCTCCTTGGGATTGGGTTTCAGCCAATGCATCAGCAGTATTGTTGGACAGATCTTCCAGGGAACCCGCCAACTTTTGTATTTCTACTTCCGCTCGAGCCATACATAGGTATCAAAGTCTTCAGTTACTCGCCTTCGGTTACTCGCCTTCCTCCCTGTTTATTCTGAGGTATTTTTGGGGCTCCCTCGAACAGCCTCAAGTGGGGAATTATATGCGCCGGGTAGCAGCAGCCACTCCAGCCTTTCTGGCTTTGAGGCAGTGTTTGATCCATATCATAACATGCAGGCATTCATATACATTCGGTAAAATGCCCCTGCCCATACCCAATATGTTCCGTTTAATATTCGGGGAATGGTCATGGCAGAGGCTTGGCTCGTGTAGACACAAGATGACTTTCCTAATCGGAAGGGTGCGGTATCATTCTGATTACGGAAACAAGTGGTATTTACTGCTCCTTTCTGTGGGGAAACTCTAAGGCCATTGATAGCACCCGGAGTTTTGGGGGCTGGTCGAGGGAACCTTTTCTTCAAGTTATAATTACTCCTATCAGATCTCCATATTGTATTGCTTGAACCCGAGTCAAATTGTTGTACATCGTGCACTTCTCTTTTGTTAAGTGGTATTACCGTGAGAGGAATTCCAGATACCTCATGGTATGGGATCTCAGCACATACCCAACAGTCGTAATGCCCCTTTAGTTAAGCATAATTCTGACAAAAAGCGGTAAAATGATCGCCCCCTCCCCCCCGGCAGCTAGCGCCAATATTATCATGACAATATAAAGCTGACCACTCATTTAAGCTCACAACCGTATCTGTCTATTAAATACCAGGGAGGAGTGAGTCCACGCAACACTTACAATTGTTTTGCGATACAGTTTTTAACCAATACTTAATAGTCTCTTATCTCAGTCCATTCTTTTTACTCAGCTTGATTTTCAGACGGTTGTCTGTAGGATGTGCTTGCCACTCTGCCGGAGGGGAAGGAGCGTCCACCGGGCCCTTAACACGAGTGTGATGACTCCACCCTTTTTCAGCAGTTCGGACGGCTGTTTCAGTAGTCAGGAGGGTTAGGAACGTCCCTCCCAGCTTGGGTACAACTTGGTATCTTTCCAGGTTTTGATCAGGACCCAATCACCCGGTTTTATTCGATGTACAGCGAACTCAAGTGGAGGTGTCTGGGTCAACAGACTCTTCTTCCTAAGGACAGACAAAGAAGAACCGAGCGCCACAATATAGTTTTTTTTTAAAGAACTTATTGAACTCTACAGTTGGTAATTGTCCTGTCACTTCCTCATCATTTGCTCTAATTAAGATTAGCTCAAAAATAGGCACCAAGACTTCTTCGCCTTTTACTCCGGAAACCCTGAGATTCTTGTTCGTCAATTTAACACCAGTAGGTCTAAAACGGAGGGATGATCGTGCCGCTCCCATGTCCACCAAAAATACTGCCTCTTCCCCTTCAGGTCCCACTTTTAGATTTATCAAGGGTTCCAGTGGGTCTCAGGACGAAGGAACCCCTGACTCCCGTAGTCCTCAACGAAGGTCATTAGGGAAACGGTTTCCATTTCTTGTGCTAATTCCGGGCATGCCCGTTTAAAGTGCCCCACTTTCCCACAATGGTAACATCCTGCCTGTTGCCTCCTTCTCCGGATGTCCGACCTTTGTCTTTCGTGTCCTCCCCTATCCTTCCTGTTATCCCCCAATCCCAGTCTCCTTTTTGTTATTTCCACCATCATTTTGGCTTTCTGTTTCTGCTTCTCGTCTTCCCTTTTCACATGCACTTTCTGTGCCTCACGTAACAATTCTTCCATCTGTTTCTTTCACTTCATCCATCTAATTTCTGTAATTTCTTTTGTATGTCCGGCCATGATTGAGTTACAAACTGGACCTTTAAGTGTCGCTGTGTTATCGATTATCGGGATCCATTCCCGAATATTTCCTTGTGGCCTCCTTGAGCCTTTGAAGAAATGCAGAAGGTGTTTCATCCTTCTCTTGTCGTACTTCGAAAGCCTTAACAAAGTTTTGTGATCTAGTTGCCACCTCTTTAATTCCCAATATTACCATTTCCCTTAAATCCCACCGGATCATCTATCAGACTTTTCATTTCCTTCTTAAAAGCCCTAACTTCACTTCTAGTTAAGGGAGCGTTTACGTATCCTATTTCGCCGTCCCCAATCGGGACCTCTCTTCAGGGACATAATTTTATATTTTCCATTATCTCCTCCTTTACGTATGGTGGTTCGAGTGACTCTGGGCCCCCTAGGTTCTGCATCTTTTAGCTCACAGCCCGTTTCTCTTTCAGTTACTGGAGTTGCTTTCGGTTCTTGGGCCTTAAGCTGGCTCTAGAGACGGGATAGACATGTCTCTAGAGGAGGGTATGGGGGCGGTAAACAGGTTAAGGGATCCCATTGTGGTTTCCTTTGTTCATTCTTTTCTTGCTCTTTCCCTGATTCTTCCGCCTTCGTGGGATTTAATTTTACCCCCGCACCTCCCATCCTGCAAGCCGCATAATCTGACTCTTCTTGACTGTATGGTTCTTTCCAATTGACGTATATATTTAGATCTTGGCACAGCCAATCTTCATCGGACCCATATTTGGGCCAAAAAAAAAAGGACTCCTTAATGCTTTCTCGGGTCCAGACAAGACAACAATAGTTTATCATTATAACCATATCTTTCCACCGTGTCCTGGAGTTGTGTACCCAATTTCTCAACATTTTCCCCAAAGGACTGTTGGGCGGAATATATTCCCCTTTAACGTTATTTGCAGATCGATCGTCAGACAGGCAGCTCCCCGTGCCTCCCATTGTTGCTAATTTAATTAATCTTAACGAGGTCCGGTGCCACCTTCTTCCACACCCCCTTCAGGGTCCTGACTAGACACCTCACTCGTCCAATTAATCTGACCAATTATATGCTTTTTGAGATTTCAACTGTTCTCCATAAATCACTTTTATGTAAGGAAAAAGAGCTTAGTTAGAAACTGATAATAAAGCAGTCATGACCTGTAAAAAGAAAAGGAGTTAACATTTTATTTCATAATCTGTAAAATCATTAACCCTAAAATAAATCATGTTAAAATTTCCATAGAAGAAATCAGATTCAAAACAGTCCCGGATCTCAAGCTCCAGGGAACGAAGCACAAACATTCAATCACCAACAAACAAATGTGCATTCAAACCAAATCACAAAGGGTTAAATTTTCTACTAGCTTTTTTCTCTCTCTCTGTCTTTCACACACACACAGGCACCGTATCTCAGAGACACTTTGAGCTCCCTGCAACGACTCCTCTAGCTTTGAATATTTTTCTGGACTTCTGGCCATAAGTTGGTTACGAAGTGTACCCTCAGTAGCCCTTCAGCTAATAACCCTTCTGACACGCGCTGTTTCCATTGATTTATGCTTTATTTTATATCTCGCCAATTCTCCATACTTTTCGTACATCCCGAACACCAAGGCAATACTTAAAAGTCTCTTTTCTTACCTTGGTCTGTGCAAAGAGTTATCTGGTCGTTTCAGTGCGTCCCGTCCCACGGCAATTACTGCAGCAAATACCGCTGCACCCGGTCGCCCAGATATATCCTTTAAGAACTTTCCCTACAAGGGTCTTGTGCACAAGAGTTGCCCGACCGAACCCGCCGCATCTGCCCTACTTGTTTCCAGGGTCTCCCAGTTCGGATCGAACTTGCCCAAACCGCGAACGGCAAGCAAGGGAGTCAGAGATCAAAGAAATCGGCGAGGAGCACCTCCCCTGTCGTCCCAAGAGTGTCGATTGATCGGAGTTTTGGATCCCAGAACGAGGCCCCCACTTGTGAGAAACAGAACTCACTCATAAATCAGCCTGAGACAAAGACTTGGAAAAAACAACAATTTATTATGGCCTTGCAAGTACCGGACGCCTCTGCAATCAAGCAAATATGCGCGCGTAACAAAGCATGTAACCTTTCTTTGTTCAGTTTGCAAGTTGCAGAATCACGCCTCCCTTTTCTCATTGGTCTAATCTCATCGTATCATAAGCC
>NC_057717.1:87216171-87217870 GCF_004010195.1 Chiloscyllium plagiosum | reverse complement strand
GAAATGAACCTTCCAGCTCATCTGAGTCTATGCTGAGCTTAACTATTTTACAATAAGGTGACACAGAAATGATCATGGCAGGAAGAAAAAGCTTGAGGTTTTAGTGGAAATCACAAATCGTCTTAAGCTTTAAGTTAAATGTACTATTTCCAATTCTTTTTATTATCTCCAGCTGCCTCATTTTTATCATAGATGAGCAATCCCTCTGGACATCTGTCTGCCATCAGATGGTCTGAATTTTTTTCCGCTTGTTCCTCAATAAGAGCCCTGAACTGTCCCCCTCCATCACCATCCACTTTTGCCAGGTCAAGCTAATTTGTAATTTTTTTTTTCTTTAACTTGACTCACTTTCTCCATGTTAAAGGGATGGTTCTGTCTACCTGCACGGTCCCAGCTGCATCTGTCTCTTTTTGGAATCTGTCGAATATTTGTTTTTCCAGTACTAGTTCAAGCTTCACCCACAGCTCTTTGTTCAATTTATCAGTGAATCAATTTGTGCTTTTCTTGCTCTTGCCAGAATGAGAAAAGAAAGTCAATTTACTTCCAATTTCTCTGCTTCTTTCATGGCCACCTCATCCGTTTCTGACTTTTCCCATTTCTGATTTCTGTGATTCTAGTTCTGGGGAAAGGAGCACACCAATATCCATTACAAATTCACCCCCTCCCACAGTTACCTCGAATTCACTTCCTCGCATCCTGCTTCCCGACAGCTGCTCATGTTTATCCAAGCATACTCTTGAAGAAATGAGCAGGGAGATGACATCTGGAGATGGCTTCAGGCAGTGCAGTGTAATTGTTGAAAACAATTAAATGGGCCAGTAGTAGATATATCCGAACAATGCTGTCATAGCAAGAGGAAAGGGCTGAAGAAATAACGTGAGCTATGACTTGCTGCTTAAGCTGGGTAGAGCACAACCAAAATTGCTGGAGAAATTCACCAGGTCTGGCAATGTCCATGGAGGGAAAACAGAGGTAATGTTTCAAGTCCAGGACCTTCATCAGAACTAGTTTGATATGGAACTCTAAAATCAAGCTCCATTATCTGTTTATAGTTAAGGTAGAAGGTGGCGCAAGAAAGAATGGGGAGAGGTGTTTTTGATTAGGAAATACATCATGGCTGGGAGAGAATCTCATCGAAAGTGGGGACTGCAGATGCTGGAAACTAGAGTTTCGATCAGAGTGGTGCTGGAAAAGCACAGCAGGTCAGGCAGCATCCAAGGAGCAGGAAAAGGATAGGCCTGATCCATATGTTAAAGTTCTTAGAGCTGACAGCTGGATTCATTCAGTCTGTGAATATTACAGCTTGTCAGTGTGATTTGTAGAGATTATTTCCCAGTGAATGATATTGTACATGAGAATGAGATTCTATACTCAGCTCTCTGTTAATCTTTGGGAGGAAGTGAAGACTGCAGATGCTGGAGATCAGCGTCGAGAGTGTGGTGCTGGAAAAGCACAGCAGGTCTGGCAGCATCCGAGGAGCAGAAGAATCGAAGTTTAAGGCAAAAGCGCTTTATCAGGAATGGATGATGAAAGGCTTCTGCCTGAAACGTCAATTCTCCAGTTCCTCAGATGCTGCCTGACCTGCTGTGCTTTCTCCAGCACCACACTCTCGACTCTTTTATTCTTTGTCTATCAGATGGTTTACACTCATATATTTAATGTTTATCCCCATATGAGTTTGTAATTGTATCTTTGATAA
>NC_057717.1:87210913-87215467 GCF_004010195.1 Chiloscyllium plagiosum | reverse complement strand
CCCTGCTGATCGAGAATGGATGGGGCTACGGTTTTACACTTACACAGTGAGAATAGTATCCATCAGAGCTTGTTCGGGTCACACAAACTGTTTATTCCCAGGATTCTAGACAAAAAGGCCTATACTCGCAAAGGCTCTTGGATTCTGACAAAAAATGATTGACAATCAAGTTGCCTGCTTGAAAATGGTTGCTGCGTTGTCCTTTGAGCTAAATACCTTTATTGTTTGTAATAATACATGTTAATCCATAAACTATTTCGTCCTTTATGTAATCATTATCTTTATTTACCTACACATTAGATAGTTTTTATCTTCCACAACAATAACAGCCAAAATGGTGCAAGACCCAGTGTTGGGGGAGATGGGGGTGAGGGGGTGCGGGGTGGGATGGTAAATGACAAAACAAAAAAGATGGAGGTGGAAATGACAGAATCCTCACGAACTGTCGTTAGAAATCAATCAAAATGAAAGAAAATGGTGATTTTAAAATACTTTAAAAAGTGAGGTACTCTGTCATGTCCCGTCAATGTTTACAGGATGCATGGTCAATGTCAGATTCTGAATGAATTCTGTCTGGTTTTCCATCATTAACTCGAGTATAGACAGTTACTCTCAGTTTCAAAATACTTTCTTTCATCAAACAGACCTAGTGCCAAGTGACCCATTCATTGGTTTTCCAGAAATTCTGATCCAGCCCAGGTTCAGTGAGAAGATACTGGACGCCAGTCCATGCCAAACATAATCTCAAACCAAACTAATCCCATCTGCCTGGTCCTGGCCCGTATTTCTCAAAGCTTTCCAATTCCTGCAGCAACTCAAATGACTCTTCAGCGTTGTAATTGTACTCACATTCACAACTTCCTCAAGAAGTTCTTTCCACACACAAATCATCTGCTGTGTAAATAAAATTGCCACTTTATATTTCCAAAATCTCTCTTCTCTCACCTTAAAATGTGCCTCTTAGTCTTGAAATCCCCAATTCTAAGGAAAAGAACACGACCGTTAACTCTATCTATACGCCTCTCAACCTTTTATGCTCCAAGGGAAAAATGTCCCAGCCTATCCAGTTTTTCTTTGTATCTCAAACCTGCATGCCTGGCAACAGCTTGGTAAATACCTTCTGAACCCTCTCTAGTTTAATAATATCCTTCCTATAATTGGGTGACCAGAAGGGTGTACACGATATTCCGGAAGAAGTCTCATCAATGTCCTGTTCAATCTCAACATGACTTCCCAACTTCTATGCTCAAAGACCTAAATAAATACAAGCATGCTAAATGCCTTTTTTAACCAATGTCTATATGTGATGTAAACTTCAAAGAACTGTGTACCTGAAGCCCTAGGTATCTCTGTTCTACAACACTACCCATGGCCTGATGATTATTGTATAAACCCTATCCTTGTTTATTGTACCAAAATATAATAGTTCACATTGATCCAGACTGAACTCCATCTGCCATGTTCAGTCCATTGACCTATTTGATCAAGATCCCTTTGTAATTAAACCAATTTGTCTGTATATAAAATATGATTTTCTTTTGTTCTTGACTGGAATCTCAATATCTTTATTTATCCATTGTTCCTTAATCTTAACTGCCTTACCCTTCACTCGAACAGGAACATAATACCTCTGAACTCTCGTCTCACATTCTTGAAAGACTCCCACTTCGCACACGCCCTTTTCTCCACAAAGAGTCTACTCCAATCAGATTATGATAGTTCGTGTCTCACGATTAAAATTTGTCTTACTCCAATTAAAAACATTAACTTTTATGGAAGGCTTATCCTTTTCCATAACTATTTTGAACATAATAGAATTATGATCACTTGACCCATAGCGTTCTCTCACTTTGACTCCAGTCACCTGCCCTGACTTATTGCTCGAATTATGGTCTAGTTTGGCCGCTTCTCTAGTAGGATCATTCACATGGTGATGGAGAAAATAGTCTTGAACGTAGTTTTCACATCCAAACCTTTAACACTATGGTACTCCCAGTCAATGTCTGGAAAATTTCAATCCCACGTTATTGCAACTTTATTACGCTTACACATAGCTGATGTCTCCCTACATATCTGAGATCCCCCTACATATCTGAGGCCCCTTAACTCTCTGAGATCCCCTTACATATCTGAGATCCCCCTACATATTTGTTTTCCAATCTCTCTCTGACTATTGGGAGCATATAATACTACCCCATCAAGGTGATTCTTTACTTTTTTTATTTCTAATTTCTACACATATATTGTCTCTCGGCGAATTTTCAGAAATATGTTCTCCAGTTACATAGGTAAGGTATTCCTTGCTCAAAAACGCCACTCCTCGACCCAGCCCTCCTTTTTTGTTTCCTTTCCTGTAACATCTAAAATCCAGAACATTGACTTGCTCGTCTTGTTCATCTCTCAGCCAGGTTTCTGTGACAGTTATGATGTCCAAGTCCCATGTCCTTGAACATATCCTGAGTTCATTAGCCTTATCGGTAAGACCCCTTACATTGAAATAAATGCAATTTAGTTCTTCAGAGTTACTACATACTCTGACTCTGTCTTGTCTTTCTTTTTAATGGATGTGTTATCTTCACATTCAGATCCTTCCCAATCAATCGTTCTATTTACACTGTCACTTAGCTATTCTCCACGCTCCCTTTTTACCAGTGTGAAGTCTGCTTTAATGAAAGGGTGCAAATCTCCATGCTAACCTAACATTACCTGATTGAATGGAAGAGCAGGCTGGAGGGGCTGAATGGCCTCGACCTGTTCCTATTTCTTGTGGTTTGGTTATGTTGAATGATAATACATTGGCACCAGCTTTTCTCCTGATTTCAGATTTTGTCATCACTTGACAGGACATGTGATGTTATGGTTGCAAAAGCTTTGTATCACTGTTAATATGGTGTGTGAGGCTAACGCCATGGAAATGCAGTGATTGCGAGAGAAAACCCAGGCAGTATCTGCTGAGAGGGAAACAGAGTTAACATTTTCAGTTCCGTGGGGATTGTCATTTTGAAAGCTTGGTCACTGCCAGAGATTTGATCAGCTCTGAACGTCATTGATGTGACTTTATTTGTGCAACTCCTGAACAACTTATTTGCCTCTTGTGGTGTTCTACTATTATATGTATTACTTGTGCTTTGTTCTCGGGTCGAACTCGGCTGTTGAAGCCACAAGTGACCAATGTCCTATATGCTGCCACATGATTTAGAGAAATTCTGCACAGCTTTGAGTAGGAGCGGCAAATGGCATCCATCACAGGTTTTGCTGCTGTGTGTGCATCACTGACTGTACAATAGCATGGGCCTGTACCTAAAACTAGTCATTCTACAACTTACATCTATGTCGGTTTAGCTGTGGAGAGAGGCAGTTACTAAATCAAGGTGCCCCTCTGATCGTTCCTCTTGGGGAAGGTCGCACCCCAGCCCCTTCTTGCAGCATCTTCCCACAAACTATTCAATAGATTTCTGGGGTTTCTGTCTTTATGACATGAATTGTAATCCATTAATCATGAAACTTATGCTTCTGAGGACAAAACAACCTGCTTGATCAGCAGCTCATTCCAGAAACTTCCACCCCCTCAATCACTGACACTTCGTAGCAGCAGTCTGTCCTATCTACAAGATGTACTGCAAAATATCACCAAAGATCCACAGACAGCATACCCCTTGACCACTTCCATCTAGAAGGACAGGGGAAGGAGATACATGGGAATGCTACGACCTGTTATTTTCCCTCCATGCGACTCACCATTTTGACCTAAAAATATATCGCCATTCCTTCAGTGTTGCTTGGTCAAAATCCTGGAATTTTCTGCAGATATACTACAGCATATGGACTGCAGCCGTTCAGGAAAGCAGTTTACCACCACCTTCTCGAATGGCAACTAGACGGATGATAAATGCTGAGCCAACCAATGATGACAATGATATACAAATGAATTAAAATAAATCTTGGACTATCCATTAAATGCTGCCTCAGCTGGTGATGTCCACATCACATAAGGAAATAATGAATAGATCTAGTCTTCTGGAACTTTTTGTGCATCCATAGAAAATCTGGACATGTTAATTCTCCCCTTTGCTAGTGACAAGTAACCATTTCTGAACTCTCATCTTGCAATCACTGGTCATCTGAGCTGAAAATAAAACTATATTCTGTTACAACTCCGGGTAAATCCTCTGCTAATTTAGTTCAGAACCACAGAACAGATCACTTTACCTCGTAGTCTGTAAAAGTATGAGTGACAAAGAATTACCTCAAATACCACTTCTAAAAGAAAAATATTTACAAGTTATTTCTTAACTCCAAGAAAAAGGAGAATATTAAATCTCATTTGTCTGATTGATTTATGTCCCTCCAACGCGACAACAATATACTCATCTGATAAAACCCCGATTAAGTTTTAAAAAATCAAATTTCAAAACCAGCCAGCTGTCGTCTTCCCGTTGTATTTTCCTCAGTAGGTTTTCCTGGGTCGTCATTTCTTCGGTATTCTGATGCACAGATTTCACATGAAAAGGCACCTTTGAGAGAGAGCGTCTGCAGACAGTATGGTGCTCTTTG
>NC_057717.1:87200345-87209797 GCF_004010195.1 Chiloscyllium plagiosum | reverse complement strand
TTTAGCCACAAGCTGATGTTTGTACCAAATGAGGAATGCTGATCCTTCCCAGATCTCTCTCCCTCCCTGCTGTTTTGGAAAGGGGAAACGGCTGAACCATTCCCAGGATACAGGTAAGGCTTGTTATCATCGAAACCAGTTTTTTAGTGAATTTGTATGTGATTTTTTTTTTCAGGAGAGCTTGGTAGCCATGCTGTCAGGAACATTAAACTATTACATTCAACATTAAACATTCTTTAAAACAAAATCAGAACAGTATCCTTATTGTCCTGTTGTTTCATGGGAAGAGGAAAACAGTTTGTTAATTGCCTCAGTACAGGACTGTCATCCTCAAACTTGCTTGTATTTGCAAGTTAGTGGCTAAGAATTTCTATTAGCTTGAAATAAGTTATATTTAAGCAGAAAGCAATTAGCTCTCTCTGCTTTGTTCACAGGAAATGATCATGGTGAATCTCCAAATTCATTAATGTTCCATTGACTTTCCTGACAAAGGGCCTGCATCGATAGCCATGACATGCATGTTGCCTTCAAATAGATATGCAGACCTGATGCATCAATGGTTATGTCATCCCACGGGGTGCATAACAACTATGCATGTTAAATGTGTTATTGAAGAATCCAACAGATTTGAAATTACATCAGTCTGTTACATTCAAACATTACTTTCACAGACACAAGAAATGTTTTGGCCAGTATTTGACTTATCAGCGACAAATAGATTTCATCAATGTGTTATGCTTCAGATGACCGGGGTAAGATGGAATCTGAGACCTGTGTCCCCTCAAGCCCAATTCTAGGATACTTGGTTGATATCATCAGCATGTCTCTTCAAGGCATTCTATTGATTTCCGCTGTTTTTCCTGCTAAATTGCACAACCTTAAACTTTCCCAAATTATATTCTAATTGACAAGTTCTGGCCCTCTCGTTTAACCTGTTTATTACCATTCAACATCCTCATCACTGGCCATCCAACGCATTTTTGTGCCATCCACAAACTTGACTGGAGGTCTTTAACTCCTTTCGCCCAAGTCACTGATGTATGCTGTACATACATGTGGTGCCAGCACTGATCTCTGGGCTAGCCTATTAATCAGCCCTGCCTGTCACCTTCAGAGACATTTGGACAAACACCCCAAGATCGCTCTGTTCCTCTAAGCATCCTAGTGTCTTCCAATCATTGAGAACACCTATCTTGACTCTGCAGTGTCAGCAGAGTATCCCTCCATCATCACTCTTTTTTTTCTCACTTGCTTCTCTCTCCCTCTCTATTTCACTTTTCTCTCTTTCTCTCTCTCGCTCTCTCTCTCTTTGCTTCCATCGTTCAGGGTCAAAGATGGAGACAGGGAGAAATGACAGGGAACATGCACCATTCGATCCTCGGTACAATGAACTGAAATGGCTGCCACAGACCATTTCATTTCATGGTTAAAATCATCGCATTTCCTGAAACACACGCTGGATCGAGGAAGTAAATTCGGGTCCTAACACGTTTGGAATTTATTCAGCCTCGGGGTGAATCAATCAGATGGGCCCATTGAGGAGGGTCTATGGTAAACGCCTGACTGTGGCCTCTCCGGAAGAAGCACAAATCGGGAGAATCCACAAACAGACCTTCTGTGTTTGGATCGTTGAATTGCAATTTTCAATTTCCTCTGTGGGATGGGGTGGGGTTTTGGTGGTTGGGGGGAGACAATTGTTTTAATGCTAACACAGCTACGTTTCTTCTCCCAGTTACACATTTCTTCAGCAACAGTTTAGAGCAATGACATCCATCTGCAATTATTTTCTGGATGACCTCATCAAGGTTTATAAAAACATGAGGGGCATCGAGATGGCGAACAGTCAAGGTCTTTTCCTCAGCTGGTGGTGTCAGTGGGTATAGGTGTATGTTGAGAGGGTAAAAACTTAAAAAGTACCTAATGGGCAACATTTTCACCAGGGGGTGGAACATGGATGCAGGTTTGCTCGCTGAGCTGGTAAGTTCATTTCCAGACGTTTCGTCACCCTACTAGGTAACATCTTCAGTGGGCCTCCGGATGAAGCACTGCTGATGATTCTTGCTTTCTACCAACAGTTCTTTGTATTGGTGATGTTATTTCCTGTGGTGATGTCATTTCCTGTGATGTCATTTCCTGCTCTTTTTCTCAGGGTTTGATAGAGTTCTGGTTGGAATGCCATGCTTCCAGTAATTCTCGTGCATGTCCCTGTTTGGCTTGTCCTAGGATGGATGTGCTGTCCCAGTCGAAGTGGTGTCCTTCCTTATCTGAATGTAAGGATACTAGTGAGAGAGGGTCATACCGTTTTGTGGCTAGTTGATGTTCTTGTATCCTTGTGGCTGCCTGATTGTCCGATGTAGTGTTTGTTACAGGTATTTTGTAAATGACATTAATTTTGTTTGTTGTCTGTATAGTTCTTTCAAGTTCATTAGCTGCTGTTTTATTATGTTTGTGGATTTGTGGGCTACCATGATGCCAAGGGGTCTGAGTTTTCTGGCAGTCATTTCTGAGATGTCTTTGACGTAGGGAAGAGTGGCCAAGGGTCTCGGATGTGTTTTGTTTGCTTGTTTGGGTTTTTTGCTAAGAAATCAGCGAACTGTGTTCATTGGGTAACCATTCCTTTTGAATAGATAGTATATGTGATTTTCCTCTGCTCTGCGTAGTTCCTCTGTGCTGCAGTGTGTGTTTGCTTGTTGAAATAATGGTCTGATGGAGCTTTGCTTGTGGATGTTGGGATGATTGCTTCTGCAGTTCAGTATTTGGTTCGTATGTGTTTTTTTTTTCCTGTAGACGCTGGTTTGAAGTTCCCCATTGGCTGTTCGCTCGACTGTGTCATCTAGGATTAGCAGTTTCTTGTTGTTTTGCTCCTCTTTCGTGAAATGGCCCAAAATTGGGAAAGGAATGTCATCCTACAGTGCCACCCGCGAACAGTTGTACTTCCTGCCCAAATGACGAAGAAAACAGGTACTACCTAAATGCCTTAAATACAAAAATCATCAATACACCCCACTAAGGAAAAGAATGGCAGAGCAAAATGGCTGCAGAATGCTTAGAGAAATTATTAATGATGTTCAAAATAGACTCCGTAAATACTACCAGGAAATGTTGCATCAAAAATCTTTACTTTATCATGCAAAAGGCCATGAATGGACAGACACAGTACAACAAACCATCGATATTAGACAGCGACATCACAGAAACTGAAAAGAAACTACATCTGCAGAAAAACAAACTAGACAAACTTACACAAAGTTACAACACTGACAACAAAGAAGCATGGATAAAAAAATACTTATCTGACTGACCCTTAACAGACACTGAAAAAGCCATCTCAGTAAGAGGATTACGGATGCGGACAAGAAATATTTCTGAGCAGCATTAGAAACAACACTAAAAGACAACCAACTCACAGAAGAAACAGAGTAAACTATGAATCTTTCATGGTGCTATCAGCTACAGTAATGAACAGTTGTATAAGACTCCGGTGCGGCCGCATCTGGAGTATTGTGTGCAGTTTTGATCACCATACTATAGGAAGGATGTGGAGGCACTGGAACGGGTGCAGAGGAAGTTTACCAGGATATTGCCTGGTATGGTAGAAAGATCGTATGAGGAAAGGCTGAGGCACTTGGGGGAGAAAAGAAGGTTTAGGGGTGACTTGATAGAGGTGTATAAGATGATTAGGGGTTTAGATAGGGTCGACAGTGTGAATCTTTTTCCACGTATGGAGTCAGTTATTACAAGGGGGCATAGCTTTAAATTAAGGGGGGGGGGGGGTAGGTATAGCACAGATGTTCGGGGTAGGTTCTTTACTCAGCGAGTCGTGAGTTCATGGAATGCCCTGCCAGTAGCAGTGGTGGACTCTCCCTCATTATGGGCATTTAAGTGGGCATTGGATAGGCATATGGAGGATCGTGGGCTAGTGTAGGTTAGGTGGGTTTGGATCGGCGCAACATCGAGGGCCGAAGGGCCTGTACTGCGCTGTATTCTTCTATGATCTATGTTGTATGTAACTTGTTTGGTATCTTGCCACCCATTACAACAACAATAACATTTTTCTTTAAGTAAACCATTTTGGGATTGAAGCCACAGGATGTTATTGCAGCAAAGAGTTGTATCCACTGTGTTACTGCCCTGCTGTAAAACACACTGGGCCAGATCTGACCCTGGCAGCCATCTGGGTGCAACATTCTTGACATTTACAATGGACTGTGGGAATGGTCAGCTCAGTGTTATTGTAACTTCAAACATTTATAAACTTCCAAGTACAAGCTGGCAGCAGACAAGTCCCTTCAATACTCACTCACTCCGACCCCCAACATACCTCAATAGCCACAAAACAGTCTGGGGTTACTCAGCACCTAAATGCGATCTCCAATAAGCCACCTCCCCTTGATACAGCAACTTGAGCAACAGGAAAAGTGTCATCCAATCAGACGGAGCTGAACATACTGATCTGCCCTGTGTGGGGTCAGTTGCCTGAATGGTCATTCCCAACCAGCACAGGGTTTAGTCAGAAATAACTTTGCACAAAGTGAACACAGGCGAACAGTCTTTCCCACTCATCTCCACTTTCCAATCATCCAGAGTACAAGGAATATGTGTCAACATTCCGAAGGGGCAGGTAGGCTAAAATTAGCTGGTGAGAACGTGCATTGATGTAACTCCATCAAGTTCCGTAATAACTGTTGGAATATATATATATATATATATCTAAATCCGTCCCTTTGGTGTCAATCACAATCACTGTTTGGACAGGCATCCTGTGTGCCAATCAGTACAATGATGGTCCATGCATGAGGATATATCAATGTCTACAGATTAATCCTATCCTTTTAGTAGTGTGTTGTTGATGGACTATGGATCAACTGGTGACCCTGAACATCAAGTCAGCTGGAGATCACAGTAATAGGGCTGGCTTTCCCTCCGTATGGTCGGATGTTCTTGATCCTGATTGGATCCGTGGAGTAACACCACCATATCAAATATCCGAAATTGCGCATAATTCACCAGAAACCAACTTGTTTTCATCAGCAAAACAATCACCCAATCTCCAGAATTCTGAGCCCTGTGGAGCAGGATAAGAACAGAGATTTCATAAAGCTGATGGAGTACTGCACTCCATCGTGAAACACTATGGCTTCACAGTGAATCTGTCTCAAAATATGTCCAGTGGATTCATCTCCAAAATGTCAATGTCAACTAAATAACCACAGTGATAATCGAACATAATTATACAAATCGATAGCCAAAGACTAAATAGCAAGCCCAAACGAAAGCATATGGGAGGCCCTTCACAGAGACCATTATCGTGCAGGGAACATCAAAGGGTAACAGCAACAAAGGGCAGGGAGGGAAACCTGCAGTTCGACAAAGATGTTTGATCCTCTGTGGGAGAGCTACTGCCACTACACTCCAGATCTCAGTGTTTCTCCTATTGGACATTACGGTGCATCTTTTCACAAATGACACAACTTGCATGACTGTTTGACAATCAAATAATTGAACAATACACATCACAATTGGAACCCTGTGCTCAACACCCCCCCCCCCCCCCCACACCGCCGCAGTGTGACCTGTCCTCACAAATATTGTGCCCGCATCCAACCACTGATTTTTGAAACTCACAGGGTAGTGTATGTATTCTGTGCTGATGCTCATTAATCACTCAATAATGACCTGTCCCACGCAATTATTGCCCACATTATATCTGGGCACCCATTTGGAACAATCTGCCTGAGCAAGAACCACCAATACAATACCTTGACATCAAGGAATGGGAAAGACCAGGTGTCAGAGAGCTGGGTTGTCACACAACCCATCTGACTGATACCAGGCTTTGAATTCCCACAGAGAGAGAGTGGTCTTTCTAAACACTTTCTAGACCAGCCAGGAACGGTTCTCAACCACACTCCATCAACGTGGCCTCAGTGCAAACCCATTGGGTACAGAGCAGAGAAACAGAAAATGCTGCACATTACTGAGGAGATTCCTCATTGACAAACTCTTCACCTTAAACTCAGTAAGTGAGGCCACTTTAAGATGCCATCAGGATCTCCCTTGCTAAAAGGAAAAAAATACTTATCAGTCGTCGAGTGGAAATAGGTATGAACCAACGCAGAATATTATACACGTTCGTTTGTTGCAAGACTTACCAGGAATACCAAAAACAGCAAAGATGGTGTAGTATACTTTAGCGACAATTTGCCTTGGAAGATCCAGTCTGTTCCTGCTGCTGGCAACCTGTCAGATTGGGGGATCTCTTTTGGAGTTGAAGCTGACACCGTTCCAGAGACTTTATTTTATATTGTGTGGTATCCCCACTGGGAAACTATGATTATACCTGCACTTTTTTAAAATCATTTTGAACAAACAGATTACGATAACAAGTTTCTTTTAATGATATTATATCATTGAGATTCAAGTGCATAATTGAATACCACAAAGACTGGATTAATCTGATCCTAGTAGGTCTCAAATGTGAAACACAATTTGTCTGCAAACATCACTCCTTACATTATTTGATACTTTATCCATCCCATCAATATCTAAATATCATTTGACATCCTTTTCCGTGATGTTCCTGAAGAAGGGCCTGTGCCCGAAACGTCGAATCTCCTGTTCCCTGGATGCTGCCTGACCTGCTGTGCTGTTCCAGCAATAAAGTTTCAACTTTGATCTCCAGCATCTGCAGACCTCACTTTATCCTTTTCCGTGGTGCCCATCATTTTGCTGAGGCCGTTCAGTTATTCAATCCCCCATGTTGTCGAGCTCCTTAAGAGTTGTTCTCCTGCACAGTATTATCCCATTTCTTTTCTTGTTCATTTAGTTTTCCTACTCATTTGGGAAATTCTATCCGTAAACGAGCACTCTGACAAAAAAGCTAAAGCTGATCCTGACCACATCAGTAGCTGGAACGTACACGAGGTAATATTTCTTCAAATCAGAGACAAACATGAAACTAATCCTGAAACTGCACTTCAGAATTCTAGAATGCCAGAATCATATAGAACACAAGAGGCACTGTGGCCTGTCATGTTTTTCCAGCCAAATATACACTAAATTTACATCAGTCCCACTTTCCAGCATTTGGACCATAGCCTTCAATGTTATAAAATTTCAAGTGCTCATCCAAGAACATTTCTGAGTTTTCCATTCTGAATTGCAAGCTCCTATCATTCTCGAAGTGAGAAGATCTTGCCTTATGTCCCCTCGAAACCTCCTGCCTTTCAGCCTCAAATGATGTTTCCTTGTCATTGGCCTTTGGACGAAATGGTGTCTCTGCTTTCTATTCACCCTGTCCATGCCCCTCCCAGTTTAATAAACCCCTGTCCCATCTCTAAAGAAAGCAGCCTGTTCTTATCCAGCCTCCCTCTTCCCAGATAAACTCCCAAAGTCCAAGCAACGTTCTGGAAATTTATTCAATACTATCACATCCTCCCTGTTATGCTATGACCAGAATTGTACACAATACTCCAACTGTGGCCTAACCAAAGACCTGTACAACTCCAACGTCACCTCCCTGCCCTTGCAATCTTTACCTCAGCTAGTAAAGGCAACTGCCCCATGTGTCTTCTTAACTACTCCATTAACCTTATCTTTAAACCGCAGGGATCTGTTAACAAACTCCTCAAGATCTTTCCGTTTCTCTGAGCTTCTTCATGTCCCACCATTAAGTGAGTGCTCCCTTGTCTTGTTACTTCTGTCAACGTCCATCACTCACACTTACCAGAATTAAATACCGTCCCCTGCTGATCTGTCCATTTGATCAATCTGTCTGTATCTGTCTGTCACTTCAGGCTTTATTCCTCACTGAGTACTGTGTCAATATTTGTATCATCTACAAATGTGTCCATCATCCCCAGCTACACGCCGCCTGTGTCCACCTACACACAAACTGTCACACACACATTCTCCTTTTAACACTCGCACATGCACACACACTCTCTCACATACGCGCACACATACAAACACATGCATGCACACTCTCTCACACGTGCACACGCACACATGTATCCACACAATGTACATACACACATGCACACCTGTACGCACACCTGTTCGCACATGCACACATGTACACAACGCTCTATGCTAAATTGCCCGTAGTGTTAGGTAAGGGGTAAATGTAGGGGTATGGGTGGGTTTCGCTTCGGCGGGTCGGTGTGGACTTGTTGGGCCGAAGGGCCTGTTTCTACACTGTAATGTAATCTAATATAATCTAATCTCTCACACTCATTCACTCACCCACTCTCTTTCTCACACACACCCACGTACACACTCTCTCTCTCACACATGCACGCATGCACACACTCTCTCTCTCACACACACACACATATGCACTCACACACACAAACACACACACAAACTACAACGTCTTTTTAAGAATATCACCAGCAAGAAGCATCTGGCACTGACCCCTGTGGTACATCACTGGATATCAGCCTCTAACTGCACAAACAGTCTTCTACCAGCATCTCTGAGTGGGCCAATATTGGAGCAAATTGACCAATTTAATCTGGATACCATGCACTTTTCCCTTCATTATCAATCTCCCATGTGGGGCCTTGTCAAAGGCTTTGCAGAAATCCATGTAAACAACGTCATTTGCCCTGCCCTCATCCATAGACCTGGTCACCTCCACGAAAATCTCCACCACATTTGTTAAGCATGACATTCCTCTGACAAGGCCACACTGACCATCCCTAACTGGCGTAAGCTTTTCCAGATGGATATTAAAATTCTCTCCTTCAGAATTTTCCACACTCTGTTCCCTAACACTGATGCTATGCTCACTGGTCTGTTACTCTTGGTCTGTCTCTGCCACCCTCCTTGAAAAGTGGAACCACATCAGCTGTCCTCCAGTCCTCTGGCACCTCCTCTGTGGGCAGTGAGGATTTAAACATTTGGGTCAGTGTCAGTGTAATTTCCTCCCTCGTCTCATTGGTTATAACTCCTCTGGAACTCAAGATTTGTCCGTTTTGAAGCCCACCAAACATACGATACCTGTTCTGATCATGTATAAATCTGCTCAAGCGAGACTGAAAGCAAGGTGGTTTATTTTTGCAGTAACCCTTCCCAAAGCCGGTACCATCCTCCCTCCATAAAATGTTTCCTGAAATATGGCTTTCAAGCGCCAGTTCTTCAGCCAATTACATGTCATTTCAGACCGAGACTTAATAAAATACTCACAAAGCAGAAGAATATCTGAGACATTTTACATACACACGTATACTTCATCAACGTGTAAATTATTCTTCTACCTTTTGACTTCTTTCTTTCCTTAGCACGAGAAAACTGTCAGTCTGCTCATCCATAGAACCTGCAAATCTCCCACTGAACAATTAGACGAACCCATCTTGATAAGAAGCAAACTACACAGTCTCAGTATTGTTCCCAGTCAATTCAAATTGATGTCATTGACAGCCGCCACTTAATCTGTCTGTGTTCCCACT
>NC_057717.1:87198870-87200135 GCF_004010195.1 Chiloscyllium plagiosum | reverse complement strand
TGTACACAATACTCCAACTGTGGCCTAACCAAAGACCTGTATAACGCCAAAGTCACCTCCCTGCCCTTACAATCTTTACCTCAGCTAGTAAAGGCAACTGCCCCATGTGTCTTCTTAACTACTCCATTAACCTTATCTTTCAACTGCAGGGATCTGTTAACAAACTCCTCAAGATCTTTCCGTTTCTCTGAGCTTCTTCATGTCCCACCATTAAGTGAGTGCTCCCTTGTCTTGTTACTTCTGTCAACGTCCATCACTCACACTTACCAGAATTAAATACCATGGGAGAAAGTGAGGTCTGCAGATGCTGGAGATCAAAGTTGAAACTTTATTGCTGGAACAGCACAGCAGGTCAGGCAGCATCCAGGGAACAGGAGATTCGACGTTTCGGGCACAGGCCCTTCTTCAGGCATTCCTGAACACACACACAAGCTACAACGCCTTTTTAAGAATATCACAAGCAAGAAGCATCTGGCACTGACCCCTGTGGTGCATCACTGGATATCAGCCTCTAACTGCACAAACAGTCTTCTACCAACATCTCTGAACAAATTGACCAATTTAATCTGGATACCATGCACTTTTCCCTTCATCATCAATCTCCCATGTGGGGCCTTGTCAAAGGCTTTGCAGAAATCCATGTAAACAACGTCATTTGCCCTGCCCTCATCCATAGACCTGGTCAACTCCACGAAAATCTCCACCACATTTGTTAAGCATGACCTTCTCTGACAAGGCCACACTGAACATCCCTAACTGGCGTAAGCTTTTCCAGATGGATATTAAAATTCTCTCCTTCAGAATTTTCCACAATCTGTTCCCTAACACTGATGCTACGCTCACTGGTCTGTTACTCCTGGTCTGTCTCTGCCACCCTCCTTGAAAAGTGGAACCACATCAGCTGTCCTCCAGTCCTCTGGCACCTCTTCTGTGGGCAGTGAGGATTTAAACATTTGGGTCAGTGTCTGGTTTCATTTATTTGAAGTCATTCTTATTTATTTCTCCCGATTTGTGAAGTTTTTTTTAGAAGGGCTGTGATTCGGTTCTCTTCTTGTGGGGTCGGGTCTATCGCCACTTGTTGGTAAGTATTGACATCTGCAAGTAGTGTGTTCACTTTTTCAATGTAGTGTATTCGACTTAAATTGGCTGTCAAGTATCCTTTGCGTGCAGGTAGGATAACAATGTTTTTATCCTTTTTTTTTAATCTTTCCATACTTACCTTTCTTGTGTATTGAGTGTGTTTCAATCATTTTGTCTGCTTACTG
>NC_057717.1:87182002-87198370 GCF_004010195.1 Chiloscyllium plagiosum | reverse complement strand
ACCAATATATTTCTTGTGCCTCTGAATGTAATGTTTGTGTGTAACACATTGTTGTTTTCGATTCTGGTGGATTCTTCAGGACCACAATTCCCATGTATAGTTCTTATGTTCCATGGGATCACGTCACCATTGCTGCATCAGGTGCAAGTACCTTGCTGAAGGCAACATGCGCATCATGTTTAGCAATGCTTTGTCAGGAAAATCAACGGCACATTAACGAATTCGGGGATTTGTCATTATCATTTACTGTGAATAAAGCGCCATTGAGTTATTTGAGATGGTGATCAAACTGGTGGATGAGGGTAAAGTGGTTGATGTCGTGTATATGGATTTCAGTAAGGCATTTAATAAGGTTCCCCATGGTAAGCTGTTTGCAAAATACGTAGGCATGGGATTGAGGGTGATTTAGCGTTTTGGATCAAACAATTTCTCTCTGAAAGAAGACACAGAGTGGTGGTTGATTGGAAAAGTTCATCCTAGAGTTCAGTTACTAGTGGTGTACTGCAAGGATCTGTTTTGGGGCCATTGTTGTTTGTCATTTTTTATCAATGACCGAGATGAGAACGTAGACGGATGGGTTTGTAAATTTGTGGATTACACTGTATTTGTTGAAGTTGTAGTCAATGGGGAAGGATATTTCAGATTACAGAGGGACACAGGTAAACTTCAGAGCTGGGCGGAGAGGTGGCAAATGGATTTAATGTAGAAAAGTGTGAGGTGATTCACTTTGGAAGGAATAACAGGAATTGGCTCATGGTAAGATTCTTGGTAGTGTCGACAAAGGTAAGAATGGACTTATATTGTCAGCCATTTGTTTTTTTTTGTTACGATTTCCCTCGTTTTTGACTGTAAGAGTCATAAATGCGTATTCAGCATTTTCTTTTAATTTTTAGAATGTTTTATGATCAGTTTTTATGGCTAGAGTAAGATTAGGGCAAATCAAGGATAGTGGTGGGAAGGTGGATGTGGAATCACAGGAGATAGGGAAAACGCTAAATGAATATTTTCATCAGGATTCACACTATAAAAAGAAAATGTGGTCGAGGAGAATGTTGAGATACAGCCTGCTAGACTAGATGAGTTTGAGGATCTCAAGGAGGGGGGTGAGCAATTCTGCAACGTGTGAAAATAGATAAGTCCCCTTGGTCGGATGTGATTTATCCTAGGAATCACTTGAAAGCCAGGGAGGAGGTTGCCGAGACTTTGGCTTTGATCTTTATGTTGCCGTTTTCTACAGGAATAGTGCCAGAAGACTGGAAAATAGCAAATGTTGTTCCCTTGTTCAAGAAGGGTAATAGACAGAACACTGGTAATGATAGACAGTGAGCATTACTTTGACTGTGGTTAAGACTTAGAAATGTGTATGAGAGATACGATTTATAATCATCTAGAAAGGAATAAGTTGATTAGGGATAGTCAACACGTTTATGTGAAGTGTAGATCATGCCTCACAAAACTTACTGAGTTCTTTCAGAAGGTGACGAACAGGTAGATTAGGGTAAAGTGGTTGATGTGGTGTATATGGATCGCAGAAAGTAATTCAATAATGTTCCCAACGGTAGGCAATTGTGTAAGATACAAAGGCATGGGATTGAGGATGATTTAGCAGTTTGGATCAGAAATTGGCTTGCTGAAAGAAGACGAAGTGTGGTGGTCGACGGGAAATGACGATCCTGGAATTCTGTTACTCATTGTGAATCGCAAAGACCGGTTTTGGGTCCACTGTTCTTTGTCATTTTTATGTACAACCTGGATAAGGACGTAGATGAATGGGATATTAAATTTGCAGATGACACGAAGGTTGGTGGAGTTGTGGATAATGCTGAAGGATGTTGCACGTCACAGAGGGACATAGATAAGCTGCAGAGCTGGGCTGAGAGGTGGCAAATGGAGTTCAATGTAGAAAAGTGTGAGGTGATTCACTTTGGAAGGAGTAACAGGATTGCAGAGTACTGGGCTCATGATAAGATTCTTGGTAGTGTAGATGAACAGAGAGATACCAGTACGTAGATCCCTGAAAGTTGGCACCCGGGGTGACAAGGTTGTAAAAAGCTAATACACTATACGCCTTGTTGGCAGAGAGAATGAGTTTCAGAGCCACGACGTCATGCTGCAGCTGGATAAAAATCTGGTGTGGCTGCATTTGGAGTATTGCGTACAGTTCTGGGCACGGCATTACAGGAAGCACTGGAAACGGTGCAGAGGAAATTTATCAGGATATTGCCTGGTTTGGAGAGAAGGTCTTCTGAGGAAATGCTGAGGGTCTTGACTGTTTTCTTCAGAGAAGAATATTGAGAGGTGACTCAAAGTGACACAAACATTTATCAAATGGTTAGCTCGGGTGGACAGTGAGTCTTTTTTCTTGGATGGTGTTGGCTAGCGTGAGGGGACACAGCTTTAAATTGGGGGGTGATAGATATAGGACAAATGTCAGAGGCAGTTTCTTTACTCAGAGAGTAGTAGGGGCATGGAACGCACTGCCTCCAACAGTACTAGACTCGCCAATGTTTTGCGTATTTAAATGTTCATTGGATAAATATATGGATGAAAATTGAACAGTATGGGATGGATGAGCTTCAGATTGTTTTCACATGTCAACACGACATTGAGGGCTGAAGGGCCTGCCCTGCACTGAAATGTTTTATGTTCTATCATAGGGAGCCAGCCCTGTTCCTGAGAGAGTGCCTCCTCATTCGGGTACCATTGGTTCCAATTTTCCAGTGTCTGAGGATGGAAGTGTGTCCTCACTACAGCCTGTGATGGTGCAGTGTGGAGAGCACAATCTGCTGGTCAGTGTGCAGCTGGATTGATTTGGAACCAGGCACCGAATTAAGCTCTTGACATGACCCTGTGGACAGCAGGTTGCCAGCCAAGCAAGGTCTACGCGGAGAACCAAACTGTCCTCTTTGACTATGAGCTGCATGTGTGTGGCAGCAGATTGCAGCAAAGGGAGTTCTCCACACTTGATGGAGGCTTGGGCTGTAGATTGTTCCTGACTGTATCCCTGGTTGGAATGGCATTGATATTGAAGGAGGATAGTCTCCTTCTTTAGCAACGCACAGTCTGGGTTGGACTTTGCATTCACTGCTCTCTGTCCCGATCCTTGTGCTGTCTTCCCCATTGGTCTGATTCACAGCTTGGGTTTTGTGATTTCATCTCCATTCCCCTTAGTCTGATCGTGGATTGGAGAGTGAACTGGACTGAAAGTGTAATCAAATTGAGCACACTGGAGACCCACACCAAGAACATCACTGATCCATTCAGCCCTGCTTGGCCGTCCCTGCTCAAACGCGTTCCAACTCAAGGGCATCGTCTATGTTCCTCTTCTCTTTTATGAATTGAATCAATTGCCTGAAATAACACAAACCTGTTATAATTACATTCCCAGCTTTATGGGATAGAGGACTGTAACATTCCAGACCTGTAGAATTACGCAATACTTTGTAACAGTGACTAATCCCTGACCTGTGACCTATTGCCCCCTATTAGTGTTCCCTCCAACTCTCGGAGGGAGAAACAGCCTCCTGGCCCTGAGCCTGTCACTCTCCCGAAAGAACTGTTCCAATGGGATGATGTCATTTGTAGATCCTTCTCATTTCAGATCAGTTCCTCATTCCTTAACCTGGTGTTTTTCAGATTACTGGAGACTTCCTGATCTACACCACCCACCTGACACACACCTCAAACTATCCTGTATCTATTCCTGTGCGTACCAAGTAGTGCTGTTGTTCCTATTGAGTATCGTTAATTGAGGTGAGAATCTTTACTGGATTGTCAATATGATCCCCAGCTGATTCTGCTGTCTGACCCTGTCCTAAAATAGCTCTCCTGTCTCTCCTCAGGAAGGCCAATGTGAGCAGTAACCCCATCAAGCCCACCTGGATCCCATTCAGCTCCACCAAGTTTGGAATAGGCCGTCTGTCATTCTCCCTGTGTCTAATGAATGAGATGTGATGGGTGGCTGGGGAGGGATCTCCTCGTGTCACACACAGAGAGTTACACCCACTGTCCCAACCTTTGTCGTCCTGTATTTCATGTGACTGGCTTACAGAGCACAATCGACTCCCTGGGATACCTCATTCACGTTGAGGCGTATGCGACAATGGCCAACCAGGCACCCCTGAAGCTGTACATTGATCACGGTGAAGTTACACTGAGCCCAGACAAGAACTCCAGCCCGAGATACAGCATCATTGACTACAATGGGGAAGGAGCTCTCCGCTTTCTCCAACTGCTCCCATCTCAATGGCTTCACTCCATTCATTTCATGCCCTTAGTCCATCTACAGTTATCTCTTGGACAGTAAAGCTGAGGACTCATTTTTCACCTTTGTGTTGCTGGGAGCTAGTTTGACCTGGATGTCTTCCATTTCTATGGAGATGAACGCTCCTTGGTAAGAGGAGACTGCTGATTCGGTTCTCCACTTTGGGAGCAAGTCAATGAATGTTCTGAATGGGTCCCTCAGATTTTCATCTCCAGTCACTTGAAAGTTGCTGCAATGGATCAGGGAGATTCCAGGAACAAAGGGTGTACCCTGCAGAAGCTTCAGAATATGTATTTTCCTCTCTCTGTCCCTCAGGATTTTGTTGTTGGGAGAGGTGATGCACCATGTGGTGATGGACTATTTCTCTTGTTTGGCTGGACACCATTGGATGCATCCAAACTTTGTGCCTGTTGCCATGTGGGGAACTGTGGTAGCACAAGAGAGATCATGTTTCCCTACAGAAGAAGGAGAGAGTTTGGCCCTGAGGCTTGTAGGACACTGACCCTCTCGATGTTGGAGCTACCCTCCCCCTCCAACCCCACACACTCCACCCTCCCTGACTGGGATGTGGGATTTTGCAGACAGTGAAGCTGGATTGAAGTGGAAAGGTGAAGCCTCACTTGGTCCTCTGATCCTTCTGTATACTGGGCTGACTAACCTGGCAACTGAGCCCCTGTCTGAGGTTGATGGAAGGAAACAGGAGAGGTTTCCAGGTGGGGAGCTGCCTGCCTGCTAGTTTCCTTGCCTGCCCCAGTTTTCCCTCAGTAACAATTGGTTTCTCATTGTTCTGTCGGTGTGGAGTCAGAGCTAGTTGTGATGGTGGCCCTGGCTGTGACAGCTGTCTGTCTGATCTCTGCTTCATTGCTGGCCTTGTTCCTGCACAGGAAACACAAGCACGCTCTGTCCAACTCGTGATCCAATCCTCAATAACACTTTGATTCTGGATCATGTTGTCTCTGAGATGGCTTTTGTGTCTGCCTCTTCCGTGTCTATGTTTGTTGAGATTGAAGCCTATCCAAGTCCAGAACCCTACTTCCTGAGTGACTGTTACTGACATTGAAAGAATTGCTGGGATTTTCTGGGTTGTTTAAATTGATCTCCTTGTCCACCCGGTCTGGGGCGGGGGGAGGAGTGGTGGGCTGTCTACCTGTAGTTCCACAACCTGAGCGAACGGGTGAGAATCTGAATGATTACTTTGCATCAGTATTCACTGAGGAGAGGAACATGATAAATGTTGAGATTAGAGATAGAATTTTGATTAGTCTAGATCACATTGTCATAAATAGGGAAATTGTGTTGGGTAGGCTAGTGGTTATTAATGTGGACAAATCCCAGAACTGGATGGGATCTATCCCAGGTTGTTGACGGACGAGAGATGAAATAGCTGGGGCCCTGACATATATCGTTGTGGTATCCTTAAATGCAGTGAGGTGCCGGAGAACTGGAGGGTTGCTCATGTTGTCCCCCTGTTCAAGAAGGGTTGTAGGTATATTCCAGGCAACTACAGACCAGTGAGCCTGAATTCAGTAGTGGGAAAGTTGCTTGAGAAGTACTGTAGAAGAGGATCTATTTATATTTAGAAAAGAATGGGCTTATGAGTGAGAGGCAACATGGTTTTGTGCGGGGGAGATCCTGCCTTGCCAAATTAATAGAATTCTTCGAGGAAGTGACCAATTTGATAGATGAAAGACGGGCTGTTGATGTCAAATACATGGGCTTTAGTAAGCGTTTGATAAGGTTCCCAATGGAGAAAGTAAAGTCACATGGTGTGCATGGTGTTCTAGCTAGGTGGACAAAGAATGGTTGAGCAACAGGAGACAGAGAATAGTAGGTGAAGGGAGTTTCTCGAAATGGAGAAAGGTGACTAGTGCTGTTCCACAGGGGTCAGTGTTGGGGCCACTGTTGTTTGTAATACACATAAATGATCTGGTAGAGGACAGTGTTGCTCTGATCAGCAAGTTTGCAAATCATGCGAAGATTGGTGGAGTAGCAGAAGGCATATGGGACTGTCAGAGAATACAGGAGGATATAGATACACTGGAGAGTTAGGCGGAAAAGTGGCAGATGGTCTTCAATCCAGGTAAATGTGAGGTGAAGCATTTAGACAAGACTAATTCGAGAGCGAATTATACAATGAATGGAAGAGCCTAGGGAAAAGTTGATGGGCAGAGAGATCTGGAAGTGCAGGTCCATTGTACCCTAAAGTTTGCTGCACAGGTGGATAGAGTGATCAAGAAGGCATATAGTATGCTTGCCTTCATCGGATGGGGTATTGAGTACAAGAGATGGCAAGTCATGTTAAAAGTATACAAGATATTGGTTCGGCCGGATTTAGAATACTTTGTACAGTTCTGGCCGCCACATTACCAAAAGGATGTGGACGCTTTGGAGAGGGTGCACTGAAGGTTTACGAGGATGTTCCCTGGTATGGAAGGTGCTAGCTGCGAAAAAAGGTTGAGTAGGTTTCGTTTATTTTCATTAGAAAAAATGCGATTTGCGGGGACCCGATTGATGTTTACAAAATCATGAAGAATATAGACAGGGTGGATAGAGACAAGCTTTTTTCCCAGGGTGAAGGACTCAATGATGAGAGGTTACGCTTTCAAGGTGAGAGGTAGAATGTTTAAGGGGGATACACACAGCAAATACTTCACACAGAGGGTGGTGGGCGTTTGGAACGCATTGGAACGCGTTGCCAGCAGAGATGGTAGAGGTAGGCACGGTAGATTCTTTTAAGATCCGTCTGGGCAGATGCATGAGTAGGTGGGCAGCAGAGGGATACAGATTCTTAGGAATTGGGTGACAGGTTTAGACAGTACTTTTGGATCGAAGGGCCGGTTACTTTGCTGTAAATGATCCCTGTCCTCTGGTTTTTGTTCTCTGGCCTATGGCCCTGTGATTTGTATGCCGACTAATAACTCTGCTCCACAACAGCTCCACTTCTGAGACCCAGCAGAGATATTAAGATTGGATCTGGGAGCATTCCCTCAGCAAGCGTCTGATTAACTTGTAGTTCTCAGGAGGCAGGGTTGGAAATTCTGTCCTGGGTTCAATCACGATGGATCCTGATGTTAGGCTGCTGGGTGTTACTTCAATAGAACTGCGCCTCAGCACCTCTGCCTTCCACCAGAAACAACAGAGTGTCTCCTGGATCTCAGACTAATGTCACCTCATCAAACAAATCTCAGCCTGGCCTGTGTGTGGTTGCCTGAAACAAATAGATCTTGAATTGTGAAACTAGGTGTTGATCTGAGAAGTTTGTGTTTCAACAGCAGAGCTCAGATTGTTGAACAGCTTAAAGCACACAAGTGTTCCTCTGTGTCTTCCCCCCCCCCCCCCCCCCCCCCCCATCCTGTTTGACATGGATCAGCAGAGCACACAGTACGTGGTGTAGTGCGTGCTCTTGTAAACAATATCTGGATAGGAGTTGAACATGAATTGTTCCGCTCCTACAGTCCATGACTTGTAGGTACACCAACAACTCCATAAAGGTGGGAATTTCAGAATTTTCACCAGCAACACTTGAAGGACTACCGATTCATTTCCACCCAGGTTGTTGATGGAGGCGAGAGATGAAATAGCTGGGGCCCTGACATATATCGCTGTGGTATCCTTAAATGCAGGTGAGGTGCCAGAGAACTGGGGGGTTGCTCATGTTGTCCCCCTGTACAAGAAGGGTAGCAGGGATATTCCAGGCAACTACAGACCAGTGAGCCTGAATTCAGTGGTGGGGAAGTTGCTTGAGAAGTACTGAAGGTTAGGATCTCTTTATATTTAGAAAAGAATGGGCTTACCAGTGTTAGGCAACATGGTTTTGTGTGGGGGAGATCCTGCCTTGCCAAATTAATAGAGTTCTTCGAGGAAGTGACCAATTTGATAGATGAAGGAAGGGCTGTTGATGTCATATACTTGGGATTTAGTAAGCGTTTGATAAGGTTCCCAATGGAGAAAGTGAAGTCACATGGTGTGCATGGTGTTCCAGCGAGGTGGACAAAGAATGGTTGAGCAACAGGAGACAGAGAGTAGTAGTTGAAGGGAGTTTCTCGAAATGGAGAAAGGTGACTAGTGGTGTTCCACCGGGGTCAGTGTTGGGGCCACTGTTGTTTGTAATATACATAAATGATCTGGAAGAGGGCAGTGTTGCTATGATCAGCAAGTTTGCAGATCATGCAAAGATTAGTGGAGTAGCAGAAAACATATGGGACTGTCAGAGAATACAGGAGGATATAGACAGACTGGAGAGTTAGGCGGAGAAGTGGCAGATGGTCTTCAATCCAGATAAATGTGAGGTGATGCATTTAGGCAAGACTAATTCTAGTGGAAGAGCCTTGGGAAAAGTTGATGGGCAGAGAGATCTCGGAGTGCAGGTCCATTGTACCCTAATGTTTGCTGCACAGGTGATAGAGTGATCAAGAAGGGATATAGTATGCTTGACTTCATCGGATGGGGTATTGAGTATAAGAGCTGGCAAGTCATGTTAAAATTATACAAGATATTGTTTCGGCCGGATTTAGAATACCTTGTACAGTTCTGGCCGCCAAATTACCAAAAGGATGTGGACGCTTTGGAGAGGGTGCACTGAAGGTTTACGAGGATGTTGCCTGGTATGGAAGGTGCTAGCTGTGAAAAAAGGTTGAGTAGGTTTCGTTTATTTTCATTAGCAAAAATGCGATTGGGGGGGACCCGATTGATGTTTACAAAATCATGAAGAGTATAGACTTGGTGGATAGAGAAAAGCTTTTTCCCAGGGTGAAGGACTCAATAATGAGAGGTCACGCTTTCAAGGTGAGAGGTGGAATGTTTAAGGGCGATACAAACGGCAAATACTTCACACAGAGGGTGGTGGGCGTTTGGAACGCATTGGAACGCGTTGCCAGCAGAGATGGTAGAGGCAGGCACGATAAATTCATTTAAGATGCGTCTGGGAGATGCATAGGTAGGTGGGCAGCAGAGGGATACAGATGCTTAGTAATTGGGTGACAGGTTTAGACAGTACTTTTGGATCGAATGGCCGGTTCCTTGGCTCTAAATGATCTCTGTTCTCTATTCTTTGTTCTCCGGCCTATGGCCCTGTGGATTGTATACCCACTATTAACTCTGCTACACAACAGCTCCACTTCTGAGACCCAGCAGAGATATTAAAATTGGATCTGGGAGCATTTCCTTAGCAAGTGTCTGATTAACTGGTAGTTCTCAGGAGGGAGGGCTGGAAATTCTCTCCTGGGTTCAATCACGATGGAACCTGATGTTCGGCTGCTGGGTGTTACTTCAATATAACTGCGCCTCAGCACCTCTGCCTTCCCCCAGAAGCAACAGAGTGTCTCCTGGATCGCAGACTAATGTCACGTCATCAAACAAATCTCAGCCTGGCCTGTGTGTGGTTGGTTGAAACAAATAGATCTTGAGTTGTGAAACTAGGTATTGACTTGAGAAGTTTGTGTTCAACAGCAGAGCTCAGATTGTTGAACAGCTTAAAGCACACAAGTGTTCCTCTGTGTCATCCCCCCCCCCCCACCCACCCCCACCCTGTTTGACATGGATCAGCAGAGCACACAGTACGTGGTGTAGTGCGTGCTCTTGTAAACAATATCTGGATAGGAGTTGAACATGAATTCTTCCGCTCCCACAGTCCATGGCTCGTAGGTACACCAACAACTCCATAAAGGTGGGAATTTCAGGATTTTCAAAAGAAACACTTGAAGGACTACAGATTCATTTCCAAGTCAAAATGGTGAGTGCTTGGTGGGGAGCTTCGTAGAATTCTTATAGAGTGGAAGGAGGCTCTTTGGTCCATCATGCCCATTCCATACCACCCCTCCAATGTGCATTCAACCCAGACTCACTATCCCATATAACCCTACATTTCCCATGGCTAACCCACATAGCCTGCACATTAACAGAGTCCGAGAGATGTACAGCAATGAAACAGACCATTCAGTCCAACTTATCAATGCCAACCAGATATCCGAAACTAATCTAGTCCCATTAACCAGCACATGGACCATATCCCTCTAAACCCTTCATATTTATATACCCATCCAGATGCCTTCTAAATTCATAGATTCCCCACAGTGTGGAAACGGGCCATTCGGTCCAACAAACCCACACTAACCCCAAGGAACATCTGGAAAGCGTTGTCTCAGGAATTTTGGCCAAAGCATTGGGAAATTGGGGTGCTGTTCAATGCGGGTAATGATAGCTCCCTTCCCTGAAAGCTACAGACACACCCAACCATGTCATGTGACTCCCATCAAACCCTGGAATCACAGTTTAATTCTCCTGAGCTCAGGGACTACTGATGACAAATGGCTCGTTAATACACCCATTAAGATTTCATAAACATGCTTGGAGGTTCTTGTGCTTAATTGGGGGCAGGCTTCCTGATGCTGGGAATCTGGGGCCAAATCTCCCATCCCCTAACATACTCCCATCGGCTCAAACAAACTCCTCTAATCGTTTAAAGCAGTATCTAAACAATAAGTAAGGGCTTCATGCAGGACAGCCATGTTTTATTGCACAGAATCAGCAGAGATCAAACTCGGGATGTAGTCTAACTGAATCCTTGTGCATGTGCCTTTGGAATTCGGCCGTTCCCCTCATGCTCAAAAGGATCATTGGGCAGTGGCTGGGGACAGGAACCCCATGACAATTTCCATAGAGTTACCCAGAGAGCCCACACTTCTTATGACTCCAAGAACTTTACCCACCATCCATGCAATTTCATTTCACCTGACTCTACCCCTCTCTCTCTCTTGCTACCTCCATCCCTCCTTCTCCTTCTGTCTGTCCCTCGATCTTTCTTATTCTCTCTCTTTCACTTTGTCTTTTTATGTCGATCTCAACTCTCTATCTATTTCGATCTGACTCTCATCTCTTTCTCTCACTCAAACCCTCTCCCTCTGTTAGACTGTCTATCTGACTCATCCCTGCCTCTCCCGGTTCGAATCTGTCCCCAACTATCTCCCTCCCTCATTCCATCATTTTCACTCACTCAATGTGACTCTCTCTCTCCTTCCTCCCTCTCCCACTGCCTGACTCTCTCTGTCATTGCCTCCCTTCCTCTGTCTGACTCTCTCCCTCCCTTCTGCTTTCTCAGTGCGATTTTTACTCTCTCCCTCTACCTCTGACTCTTTGTTTCTCTCTCTCACTCCTACCTTCCCTATCCCTCTGCCTGACTCACTCTCTTGCCCCCATTACCTTCCCCTCTCTATCACACTCTCTCGCTCGTCCTTCCCTCTCCTCTGACGCTGAGACGGTTGAGGGGTGGAGTAGCTGAGGGATAGAGAGGATAGAGAAATGTGGAGGTGGTGGGAGGAGAGAGGAAATGGGGGAGAGATAGAAAGGAGAGAGAGACCAGACAGAGCAGGGAGATGGAGAGAACGGGAGGGAGAGAGAGAGAAGAATGGAGTTGGGTGGTGCAACTGGATGTCAGGGAGTAGAGAGATGTGGACGGAGATGTGTAGGGAAAGTGAGAGTGTGCAGAGAGAAGGAGAGAAATGAGGAGAAAGAGAGGTTCGTGGAAATGTGGAGAGACAAACAACAATATTGCTCACTCTGCTGCCTGGCGATTTTTAATGATCACTTTTGTTGTTGACAAATTGAAGTGATCGATACAATCATGGGGATGATGCCTTTGGTCACTGGCCCCTGAGGTGAACGAAACGTTGAAATGTGTCTGTGTAACCCCTCAGTGGGATGAGATTGGACAAACCAGCGCTACCCTCAGTCTGTTACCATAGTGCTAACATGCTTCATTGCTGAACAATGAACTGAAATGAGAACATCCCAGATGGATTGATTAATGAGTGATGTGATTGACTGATGAATTTAGGTAAAGGGATGTATCAGCACATTCTTTAGCTGCTGCCTGAACTTAGTCTGGGTCACGGCATAAATCGCGGTGTTTGTGCAACAACTGAGGAGATGCAGCATGAATACCATTTCTTGCATAAACCCATGAAGATGAGAGCGAGTGATGGAGATTGAGAGAGAGAGAGACGGATACATTTGAGTGGAGGTGGAGGAACGGAGTAGAGAGATGAATATTTCCGGGGACAGGCGAGAGTGGGGGGCCCAGAGGTGTAAGCAAAGACAGAGGTGCTTCAACTCAACACCCGAGCTCACGCCCCAGTTTCCTCCCCTTCCCTGAGGACCAGGACTTGGGGCTGAGTCCGTCAACTTCTTCAACACAAAGACAAACAACAATATTGTTCATTCTGCTGCCTGGCGCTTTTTAATGATCACTTTTGTTGTTGACAATTTGAAGTGATCGATACAGTCATGGGGATGATGCCTTTTGTTACTGGCCCCTGAGGTGAGAGAAACGGTGAAATGTGTCTGTGTAACCCCTCAGTGGGATAAGGTTGGACAAAGCAGCGCTACCCTCAGTCTGTTACCATAGTGAAAACATGCTTCATTGCTGAACAATGAACTGAAATTAGAACATCCCAGATGAATTGATTAATGAGTGATGTGATTGACTGATGAATTTAGGTAAAGGGATGTATCAGCACATTCTTCAGCTGCTGGCTGAACTTAGTCTGGGTCACGGCATATATTGCGGTGTTTGTGCAACAACTGAGGAGCTGCAGCATGAATACCATTTCTTGCACAAACCCATGTAGATTCACTGACCCATATCCCACATCTGGTACCATATGGAATGCAACATTAATGCTTACCATAACATGATGAAATTGGCTGAGATCTCAAACATTTAATTTTTTAAGTTTTGATTTCGGTTTCTCATTTCTGTGTCACACTCACCATCCCCATTGGTGTGAGCCCAGAGTCTCCTGCGGGCTCTGCTGGTCACTAAAATGTGTCTGAGGGTGAAACCATTGAGCAGTAGAATCAGGAGAAATAGGATAGTCGGGGTTAGAATGTGATGGAGGAACTCGACTGTGACCCAGATGCAGTAGGACTGATCACCGACTGTTATATCACAAAAGCAAGAATGTTCCAGAGCTGTGAGCATGAAATACCAGGAAATGTTCTTTAAACAGTTCAGCACAGTCACTGCTCCCAGAACCACAGCCGCCGTTTTCTCACTGCAATATTTACTTTTCAGCTTCTGGGAACAAATGGCCACCAATCGATCAAAGGTGAAAGTGACGGTGAACTAGACAGAAGTCAGTGGCTGCGAAAAGCAGGGCAGCGTGAGTGTTACACACCAGGATGGACTCCGGGAAATAAAAATGTTCCTGATAAACAATGGGAATGTGTCTCAGCATCAGGTCGCGGATCCGCCAGTAGATCTGTCACTAACGTCTGACACCTGGAGGCAATCCAGAATCTTTACAATGATCGTCACTACGTTAACTGTGAGGAATGAAAACAAACAGATTGTACATCAGTCTGGAGGCAAAGTAACCAGTTTGACTGAGGACCCAGCGAGATTTTCAAATGTGTAACTGCATTCAGAGATTTATTGACGGAATTGGAGTCGAAATTTAAAAATGGGAAGATCTGAATTAATGAGAAAGATGTGTCATAAAACACAAGAATCCTTCCCTCCCCAAACACACAGACACATATCGATGAGAACGATGGTTTCTCGAACATTCCCAAACACTCAATCACCGGAGAGCTTACGCAGGTCATTTCTGTAGAATTCCTAATATGGAGGATGAAACTGTTGCGGTCCTGAAGGATTCTTTCCTAGTTCCCTGAAGATAAACGGAATTTGGAATTTTCTTTCTTTTAGTCTAAATTGTGTTAGATCATCTGTTGTGAAGCAATGTAAATGTAGGGGGAACATGTAAACACCTTTAACTGCCTGGGGAGACTTCAGAACAGTTTCTCCTTCTCCCTGGAATGGAATCTAATATCTTGTGCAATTCACTGACATCTGGCCATTCACAAATAATGTCAGTTATGGAATATTCTGTGGAATTTCGGGTACAGAATGTTCCGGGAGTGTTGGATACAGAATGTTCCGGGATTGTTATGTACAGAATGTTCAGAGCAATGTCGGGTACAGAATATTCCAGGAATATTGGGTTTATAATGTGCTGGGAATGTCGGGTATAGAATGTTCCAGGAAATGTCGGGCATAGAAACTTCTGGGAGTGTTGGGTATAGAATGTTACGGGAATGTAAGTTACAGAATATTCCGGAAATGTTAAGTATACAATATCCGGGAATGTGAGATACAGAATTTTCCAAGGAATGTCAGGTAAAGAATGTTCCGGGAATATTGGGTATAGAATGATCCTGGAATGTTGGCAGAGAACGTTCTGGGGGATATTTGGTACAGAATGCTCCAGAGAATGTTGTGCATGGAATGCTCAAGGCAGTGTCGGGTCCAGAACGTTCTGGCGAATGTCCCCACCACCAGGGATATATTTCCCTCTCAACCCCTATCAGCGTTCCGGAGAGACCACTCCCTCCGTGACTCCCTCGTCAGGTCCACACCCGCATCAACTCAACCTCCACTCCTGGCACCTTCCCCTGCAACTGCAAGATTTGCAAACTTGCGCCCACACCTCCCCCCTCACCTCCCTCCAAGGCCCCATTGGATCCTTCCATATCCATCGCAAATTCACCTGCACCTCCACACACAACATTTACTGGATCCGCTGCACCAGATGTGGCCTCCTCTACATTGGGGAGACAGGCTGATACTTGCGGGACATTTCAGGGAACACCTCTGGGCCACCGGAACCAACAAACCCAACTGCCCCATGCCCCTCCCACTCCACCAAGGACATTCAGGTCCTTGGCCTCCTCCATCGCCAGATCCTGACCACACGACGCCTGGAGGAAAAGTGCCTCATCTTCCACCTAGGAACCCTCCGACCACAAAGGATGAATGTAGATTATCCTGCTCCTCAGGTGCTGCCTGGCCTGCTGTGCTTTTTCAGCACCACATTTTTCAACTCTTGTCCGATAAAACTCCCAATTAAGATTTACAAAACAATACTTCTTATCTTATAACCAGGCAACGTTTGATTCTTGTATTTGAATTTTCCTCTGTCTTTTTTTTTCCGTCTTAGGTTATTGATTGACAAAGGTACTGTTAAGTAACGAGAAAGGTACTCTTAAGAGAACTATTTTTCAGGCAGTCTGTTTATATGCTGGGCTTGATCCCGACTGTTTAAATGTCCCAGGTGGTATACCCCAGATATTGTGTCGTTGGCTTTTAAGATTGTCAATATACTCAATTAAACCTGGATTGGAGTTTGGTATTTTTCAGGCAATAACTTAAATGAATTGGCCTAATTCGAATCTATTTTTTGTCTTTTCCAGGTAACCAGCTACCCCAGTAGCTGGAGCATACAGAATATTCCTGGAATATTCTGTACCCGACATTGCTCTGAACATTCTGTCCATAACAATCCCGGAACATTCTGTACCCAACACTCCCGGAACATTCTGTACCCGAAATTCCACAGAATATTCCATAACTGACACTGTGCTGTCACTGTTAGCTTTTACTCCATTTAAAGGTATATTTCTCCCTTCTCGGCCTTGGCTGAGAAGATTAGGGTGAATCCAAAGAGGTTGTTGAAGTATATTTAAGAATAACTTGAAACAGAATCGTGCCCGTCAAGGAACAAAGGAGGCATGCATGTATTGAACTGCAGGAGGTCCTCAATGGATATTTCCCCTCTGTGTTTACCGTGGAGAAAGATACGAAGACTTGGGAACTTAGGGAAGTTAGTGGTTGTATCCTGGGAACAGGCCATATCACAGTAACAGAGATGTTGTATGTATTCGAATGTATGAAGGTGGATAAATCACCTGGTTCTGACCAGATATATCCAAGAACACTGCAAGATGCTAGAGAAGATATTTCGGCGACCCTGGCTGATACTTCTGCATCATCGTTAGCCACGTTAGAGCTCTTTGATGAAGTGCCCAGTAAGGTTGACGAAGGCTGGGCGGTAGACAGTCAATATGGACTTCAGTGAGGCCTTTGAAAGGGCTCCACATGGTAGGCTGCTCTGGAAGGTTGCATCACATGGTATCCAGGGGAGCTGTCTAATTGGATACAAAGGAGAAAGTGAGGACTGCAGATGCTGGAGATCAGAGCTGAAAAAGTGTTGCTGGAAAAGCGCAGCAGGTCAGGCAGCATTCAAGGAGCAGGAGAATCGACGTTT
>NC_057717.1:87178793-87181340 GCF_004010195.1 Chiloscyllium plagiosum | reverse complement strand
TCAAAGTTAGAGTTGAAAGAATAAAAGGGAACCTGAGGGACAACGTTTTTACACAAAGGGTGGTACTCATATAGAATGAGCTGCCAGTGGAAGTGGTTGAGGACCGTACATTAACAACATTTAAAAGGCATTTGGACAAATACATGGATAGGATAGGATTAGAAGGATGTGGGGCAAGTGCAGGGAATTGGGGCTAACGTGAATGGACATTTTGGACTCTATGACTTTATAATGGATTTGAAAGTCCTGAAACAAATGGAACTGTGACACACGGTCAGAAATGGATATGTTTGTTTCCATTTGCTAATACTTTGGTGACACCATCGCAAGGGAATCGGACAATACTGCTCTGTGTCTCCAAAGTCATCCTGTGAAGCAGGAAATAGCTGAGAAATGTCCTAAAGATGGCGACAGGTTTGGAATTTTTCAGCTGGAGTCTTCTGCTCCACTCACTCTCTTTCTGTTTCTTTTTGTTTGTCTTTTGTAACTTCATGATGTTATTCAGAGGGGAATGCAGGAGGTTGGCCCCAGACTAGTGGGTGGCACGGGGTTGGGAGTTCCAGACTGGAGGGTGGCAAAGGAGGTGAGACCTCAGGATCTTAAACCCAGTGGGGTCTGGAGAATGGGCTCTGTGCAGCCTGGGGATTGGGCCGGGTACTGTCAGGAGACTGCGCCCGGTGCAGTCTGGAGACTGGGCCCGGTACAATGTGGAGACTGGGCATGGTGCGGTCTGGAGACTGGGCCTAGTGCAGTCTGGAGACTGGGCCCGGGATGGTCCGGAGACAGGTCCGAGAGACTGGCCTGGCAAGGTGTGGAGACTGGACACGGTGTGGTCTGGAGACTGGGCCCGGTGCGGTCTGGAGACTGGGGCGGTGCGATCTGGAGACTGGATTCAGTGTGGTCTAGAGACTGTTCCCTATGCAGTCTGGAGACTGGGCGCGATGAAGTCTGGAGACTGGGCTTGGTGAGGTCTGGAGACTGAAACTGTTGCAATGTGGAGACTAGGCCTGGTGTGATCTGGAGACTGGGCCCAGTACTGTCTGGAGATTGCACCTGGCACTTTCTGGAGACTCCATGCCGGCACAGACTGAGGTGTAAGATCTGTAAATCGAGTCTATTGTTTTTTCCCTTTTTATTCTCCAGCTGGCCTTTCATTTATATTCCTGCAATTTTGTACCAAATACATCAGTATCTTTTCCTCGGTATCTTGTACGTAGGATGGTGCCTTAAGTGATGGCATTGCAAACTTTTCACTGCACTCATTAGAGTGCACGTAACAATGAATCTAATTAAAGTCAAATGGGAGAGAGGCACTTTCTTTGATGTGTTTTCCAAACAAAGCTGCTGCTTGTGAAGTGCCATGGCGCAGCCAGCAGAGGGTGGTATTATATCACTTTAACACAAGAGGGAGAGACATTGGGTGAGAGAGTGAGGAGGGACAGTTTGTTCCCCTGAGATGGAGATGCAGATACACATATTAATACTCTAAAGCACGCACACACACACCCATTCACACACACACACACACACTCACACACACACACACACAAAACCATAAACACAGAGACCCATGCAGACATTCAGCTCCTCATGCGTGTCTTGCCATTCCATAAGAGCATTGCTGATCTGATCTAGGCCTGAACCTTCTTTGCTCTTGGGAAATAAGGCAGAGTGTATTTCTATTAGTTACCATAATTCTATTAGTTTGAAAATAGATATGGAAAAGGATAGGACAGGCCCAAAAAGTTAACGTCATAAATTGAGGCAAGACCAATTTGATGGTATTAGGCAGGAGCTTTCAAAAGGTGATTGGGGGAACGTTGTTCAGAGGTAGAGGAACATCTGGAAAGTCAGATAATGAGAGTTCAGTGACAACATCTTCCTGTTAGAGTGAAGGGCAATGTCAGGAGGAGGAGAGAAAAGGCATTAAGCGGGATATTGAGGTTCTGGTCAAGTAAGAAAGAGGGAAGTACAGGGGGACCCCCTTATCCGCGAATCTGGTTTCCGCAATTTCAGTTACCCGCAGTTTAACACGGCCGGAACAATATTAAACGGAACATTCCAAAGCCAGGGACCAAGGGGCTTCCAGGAAGGTTAATTGCCCAGTTAAATGAATGGGTTCACTCCTATCCACGATTGGTCTCGGCTACGTGGGGCTCCTTATTGAACAGGGAAAGGCAGATGGGATCAAGGGAATCACTTGAGGAGCAGTGGGCATGAGGCAGCTTTGGCCAATAAGGTGAAGGAGAATCGGAAGAGATTCGACAAGGATATTAAGATCCAAGGAAAAACTGTAAAGTGAATAGGGCTCGTAAAAATCAAAGCCCCTGGTTCAGGAACATTCCCATTTAATGTTTGGGCTACGGGAAATTGCGGGTGAGAGATACAGGGATTCACCCTGTAATAGGGTTATTGTCACATGGACTTACATGAGGACAGCGAAAACTTGATAAGTTTCCACTTAGGTTGCAAAGGCACCACACCCTCTCCCAGGTGCACCTGTTGCATTCCGTCATTCCCCAATCCTGTACTAACTCTGAAAGCTTA
>NC_057717.1:87166810-87178293 GCF_004010195.1 Chiloscyllium plagiosum | reverse complement strand
ACGATGGAACCTGGTGTTAGGCTGCTCGGTGTTGCTTCAATAGAACTGCGCCTCAGCACCTCTGCCTTCCCCCAGAAACAACAGAGTGTCTCCTGGATCTCAGACTAATGTCACCTCATCAAACAAATCTCAGACTGGCCTGTGTGTGGTTGGCTGAAACAAATAGATCTTGAGCTGTGAAACTAGGTGTTGATCTGAGAAATTTGTGTTCAACAGCAGAGCTCAGATTGTTGAACAGCTTAAAACACACAAGTGTCCCCCCACCCTGTTTGACATGGATCAGCAGAGCACACAGTACGTGGTGTAGTGCATGCTCTTGTAAACAATATCTGGATAGGAGTTGAACATGAATTGTTCCGCTCCTACAGTCCATGACATAAAGGTGGGAATTTCAGGATTTTCACCAGCAACACTTGAAGGACTACCGATTCATTTCCAAGGAAAAATGGCGAGTGGCTTGGTGGGGAGCTTCGTAGAATTCTTACAGAGTGGAAGGTGGCTCTTTGCTCCATCATGTCCATTCAATGCCACCCCTCCAATGTGCATTCAACCCAGACTCACTACCCTATATAACCCTACATTTCCCATGGCTAACCCACATAGCCTGCACATTGACAGAGTCCGAGAGATGTACAGCAATGAAACAGACCAGTCAGTCCAACTTATCAATGCCAACCAGATATCCGAACCTAATCTAGTCCCATTAACCAGCACATGGACCATATCCCTCTAAACCCTTCATATTTATATACCCATCCAGATGCCTTCTAAATTCATAGATTCCCCACAGTGTGGAAACGGGTCATTCGGTCCAACAAATCCACACTGACCCCAAGGAACATCTGGAAGGTGTTGTCTCAGGACTTTTGGCCAAAGCATTGGGAAATTGGGGTGCTGTTGAATGCGGGTAATGATAGCTCCCTCCCCTGAAAGCTACAGACAAACCCAACCATGTCATGTGACTCCCATCAAACCCTGGAGTCACAGTTTAATTCTCCTGGGCTCAGGGACTATTGATGACAAATGGCTCATTAATACACCCATTAAGATCTCACAAACATGCTTGGCGGTTCTTGTGTTTAATTGGGGGCAGGCTTCCTGATGCTGGGAATCTGGGGCCAAATCTCCCATCCCCTAACACACTCCCATTGGCTCAAACAAACCCCTCTAATCGTTTAAAGCCGTAACTAAACAATAAGTAAGGGCTGCATCCAGGACAGCCATGTTTTATTGCACAGAATCAGCAGAAATCAAACTCGGGATGTAGTCTAACTCAATCCTTGTACATGTGCCTTTGGAATAGGCCGTTCCCCTCATGCTAATAAGGATCATTGGGCAGTGACTGGGGACAGGAACCCCATGTCAATTTCCACAGAGTTACCCAGAGAGCCCACACTTCTTATGACTCCAAGAACTTTACCCACCATCCATGCAATTTCATTTCACCAGACTCTACCACTCTCTCTCTCTTGCTACCTCCATCCCTCCTTCTCCTTCTGTCTGTCCCTCTATCTTTCTTATTCTCTCTCTTTCACTTTGTCTTTCTATGTCTATCTCAACTCTCTATCTATTTCGGTCTGACTCTCATCTCTTTCTGTCACTCAAACCCTCTCCCTCTGTCAGACTGTCTCTCTCACTCACACCAACTCCCTCTGTAGGACTCTCTCTCTCTCACTCCCACCCTCTTCCGCAGTAGGACTCTTGCTGTCGCTTTAGCCCTGTCCCTCTGTCGGACTCGCTCCTTCACTCACACACTCTCCCTCTGTAGGACTCTCTCACTCACACCCACTCCCTCTGTCTGACTCTATCTCTATCTCTCTACCGCCCCCTGCCCCTACCCCTCCCCGACCCCCCCCCACCGCCTCGCACTATTTCTCTCTCTCTCCTGCTCCCTGCCTCTCCCAGTTCGAATCTGTCCCCAACTATCTCCCTCCCTCATTCCATCATTTTCACTCACTCAATGTGACTCTCTCTCCCCTTCGTCCCTCTCCCACTGCATGACTCTCTCTGTCATTGTTTCCATTCTTCTGTCTGACTCTCTCCCTCCCTTCTCAGTGCGATTTTACTCTCTCTCTCTTCCTCTGACTCTTTGTTTCTCTCCCTAACTCCTACCTTCCCTATCCCTCTGCCTGACTCTCTCTCTTGCCCCCATTACCTTCCTTTCCTCCAACTGAATCTTTCTCGCTCTCTATCACACTCTCTCGCTCGTCCTTCCCTCTCCTCTGACGCTGAGACAGTTGAGGGGTGGAGGAGCTGAGGGATAGAGAGGATAGAGAGATGTGGAGGTGGTGGGAGGAGAGAGGAAATGGGGGAGAGATAGAAAGGAGAGAGAGAGACCAGACACAGCAGGGAGATGGAGAGAACGGGAGGGAGAGAGAGAAGAATGGAGTTGGGTGGTGCAATTGGAGGTCAGGGAGTAGAGAGAGAGTGTGAAAGGGAGATGTGGAGGGAAAGTGAGAGTGTGCAGAGAGAGGGAGAGAAATGAGGAGGAAGAGAGGATTAGTGGAAATGTGGAGAGTGCAAGGGAGAGGATGATGGTGGGAAGACTGAGAGCGAGTGATGGAGATTGAGAGAGAGAGAGACGGATACATTTGAGTGGAGGTGGAGGAACGGAGTAGAGAGATGAATATTGCCGGGGACAGGCTAGAGTGGGGGGCCCAGAGGTGTAAGCTAAGACAGAGGTGCTTGAACCCAACACCCGAGCTCAGGCCCCAGTTTCCTCCCCTTCCCTGAGGACCAGGACTTGGGGCTGAGTCCGTCAACTTCTTCAACACAAAGACAAACAACAATATTGTTCACTCTGCTGCCTGGCGATTTTTAATGATCACTTTTGTTGTTGACAAATTGAAGTGATTGATACAGTCATGGGGATGATGCCTTTTGTCACTGGCCCCTGAGGTGAGAGAAACGTTGAAATGTGACTGTGTAACCCCTCAGTGGGATAAGATTGGACAAACCAGCGCTACCCTCAGTCTGTTACCATAGTGACAACATGCTTCATTGCTGAACAATGAACTGAAATGAGAACATCCCAGGTGGATTGATTAATGAGTGATGTGATTGACTGATGAAGTTAGGTAAAGGGATGTATCAGCACATTCTTCAGCTGCTTTCTGAACTTAGTCTGGGCCACGGCAAAAATCGCGGTGTTTGTGCAACAACTGAGGAGCTGCAGCATGAATACTATTTCTTGCATAAACCCATGTAGATTCACAGACCCAATATCCCACATCTGGTACCAGATGGAATACAACATTAATGCTAACCATAACATGATGAAATTGGCTGAGATCACAAACAATAAATTTTTAAAATTTTTATTTCGATTTCTCATTTCTGTGTCACACTGACCATCCCCATTGGTACAGACCCAATATCCCACATCTGGTACCAGATGGAATACAACATTAATGCTAACCATAACATGGTGAAATTGGCTGAGATCACAAACAATAAATTTTTAAAATTTTTATTTCGACTTCTCATTTCTGTGTCACACTGACCATCCCCATTGGTGTGAGCCCAGAGTCTCCTGCGGGCTCTGCTGGTCACTAAAATGTGTCTGACGGTGGGTGAAGCCATTGAGCAGTAGAATGAGGAGAAATAGGATAGTCGGGGTTAGAATGTGATGGAGGAACTCGACTGTGACCCAGATGCAGTGGGATTGATCACCGACTGTTATATCACAAAAGCAAGAATGTTCCAAAGCGAATGTTCCAGAGCTGTGAGCATGAAATACCAGGAAATGTTCTTTCAACAGTTCACCACAGTCACTGCTCCCAGAACCACAGCCGCCGTTTTCTCATGCAATATTTACTTTTCAGCTTCTGGGAGCAAATGGCCACCAATCGATCAAAGGTGAAAGTGACGGTGAACCAGACAGAACAGTCAGTGGCTGCGTAAAGCAGGGCAGCGTGAATGTTACACACCAGGATGGACTCCGGGAAATAAAAATGTTCCTGATAAACAATGGAAATGTGTCTCAGCATCAGGTCGAGGATCCGCCAGTAGATCAGCCACTAACGTCTGACACCTGGAGGCAATCTAGAATCTTTATAATGATCGTCACTACGTTAACTGTGAGGAATGAAAACAAACAGATTGCACATCAGCCTGGAGGCAAAGTAACCAGTTTGACTGAGGACCCAGTGAGATTTTCAAATGTGTAACTGCATTCAGAGATTTATTGATGGAATTGGAGTCGAAATTTAAAAATGGGAAGATCTGAATTAATGAGAAAGATGTGTCATAAAACACAAGAATCCTTCCCTCCCCAAACACACAGACACATATCGATGAGAACGATGGTTTCTCGAACAATCCCAAACACTCAATCACCAGAGAGCTGACGCAGGTCACTTCTGTAGAATTCCTAATATGGAGGGTGAAAATGTTGCTGTCCTGAAGGATTCTTTCCGAGTTCCTTGAAGATAAACGGAGGTTGGAATTTTCTTTCTTTTAGTCTAAATTGTGTTCGATCATCTGTTGTGAAGAAATGTAAATGGAGGGGGAACATGTAAACCCCTTTAACTGCCTGAGGAGATTTCAGAACAGTTTCTCCTTCTCCCTGGAATGGAATCTAATATCTTGTTCAATTCACTGATATCTGGCCATTCGCAAATAATGTCAGTTATGGAATATTCTGGGGAATTTCGTGTACAGAATGTTCCAGGAGTGTTGGGTACAGAATATTCTGGGATTGTTATGTACAGAATGTTTAGAGAAATGTCGGGTACAGAATATTCCAGGAATATTGGGTGTATAATGTGCTGGGAATGCCGGGTATAGAATTTTCCAGGAAATGTCGGGCATAGAAACTTCTGGGAGTGTTGGGTATAGAATGTTCCGGGAATGTAAGTTACAGAATATTCCGGGAATGTTAAGTATACAATATCTGGGAATGTGAGATACAGAATTTTCCAAGGTGTGTCAGGTATAGAATGTTCCGGAAATATTGGGTATGGAATGTTCCAGAGAACGTTCTGGGGGATATTTGGTACAGAATGCTCCAGAGAATGTTGTGCATGGAATGCTCAAGGCAGTGTCCTGTACAGAACGTTCTGGCGAATGTCCCCACCACCATATTTTCTTCCCCACCCCTATCAGCGTTCCGGAGAGACCACTCCCTCCGTGACTCCCTCGTCAGGTCCACACCCGCATCAACTCAACCTCCACTCCTGGCACCTTCCCCTGCAACTGCAAGATTTGCAAACTTGCGCCACACCTCCCCCCTCACCTCCCTCCAAGGCCCCATTGGATCCTTCCATATCCATCGCAAATTCACCTGCACCTCCACACACAACATTTACTGTATCCGCTGCACCCGATGTGGTCTCCTCTACATTGGGGAGACAGGCTGATACTTGCGGGACATTTCAGGGAACACCTCTGCGACACTGGAACCAACCAACTCAACTGCCCCATGGCTGAAAACTTTAACTCCCCCTCCCACTCCACCAAGAACATTCAGGTCCTTGGCCCCCTCCATCGCCAGATCCTGACCACACGACGCCTGGAGTGCCTCATCTTCCACCTAGGAACCCTCCGACCACACAGGATGAATGTAGATTCTCCTGCTCCTCAGATGCTGCCTGACCTGCTGTGTTTTTTCAGCACCACATTTTTCAACTCTTGTCCGATAAAACTCCCAATTACGATTTACAAAACATACTTCTTATCTCATAACCAGGCAACTTTTGATTCTTCGATTTGAATTTTCCTCTGTCTTCTTTTTTTCCGTCTTAGGTTATTGATTGACAAAGGTACTGTAAAGTAACGAGAAAGGTACTCTTACGAGAACTATTTTTCAGGCAGTCGGTTTATATGCTGGGCTTGACAGTTTTCATCCCGACTGTTTAAATGTCCCAGGTGGTATACCCCAGAACATCGGATTGTGTCGTTGGCTTTTAAGATTGTCAATATACTCAATTAAACCTGGATTGGAGTTTGGTATTTTTCAGGCAATAACTTAAATGAATTGGCCTAATTCGAATTTGTTTTTTGTCGTTTCCAGGTAACCAACTACCCCAGTAGCTGGAGCATATGGAACACTTTGTGCTGTCACTGTTAGCTTTTACTCCATTAAAAGGTATATTTCTCCCTTCTCGGCCTTGGCTGAGAAGATTAGGGTGAATCCAAAGAGGTTGTTGAAGTATATTTAAGAATAACTTGAAAAAGAATCGTGCCCGTCAAGGAACAAAGGAGGCATGTATGTTTTGAACTGCAGGAGGTCCTCAATGAATATTTCCCCTCTGTGTTTACCGTGGAGAAAGATACGAAGACTTGGGAACTTAGGGAAGTTAGTGGTTGTATCCTGGGAACAGGCCATATCACAGTAACAGAGGTGTTGTATGTATTCGACTGTATGAAGGTGGATACATCACCTGGTTCTGACCAGATATATCCAAGAACACTGCAAGATGCTAGAGAAGATATTTCGGAGACCCTGGCTGATACTTCTGCATCATCGTTAGCCACGTTAGAGCTCTTTGATGAAGTGTCCAGTAAGGTTGACGAAGGCTGGGCGGTAGACAGTCAATATGGACTTCAGTGAGGCCTTTGAAAGGGCTCCACATGGTCGGCTGCTCTGGAAGTTTGCATCGCATGGAATCCAGGGGGAGCTGTCTTATTGGATACAAAGGAGAAAGAGAGGACTGCAGATGTTGGAGATCAGAGCTGAAAATGTGTTGCTGGAAAGGCGCAGCAGGTTAGGCAGCATCCAAGGAGCAGGAGAATCGACGTTTCGGGCATTTGCCTTCCTGAAGAAGGGCTCATGCCTGAAACGTCGATTCTCCTGCTCCTTGGATGCTGCCTGACCTGCTGCGCTTTTCTCGTAATTGGATACACAGTTGACTTGATGGTAGGAAGCAGAGGGTAATAATGGAAGGATGCTTATCAGAAATTGCAGCATGACCTTGATCAGCTGGAGAAGTGGGTGAGAAATGGCAAGTGGAGTTTAATATAGATAAGTGCGAGGTCTTGTAATTTGGAAAGGTTGGAGCTTCATGGTGAATGGTAGGGTATTTGGGAGTGCCGTGGAGCAGAGGGACCTTAGAGTTCAGGTGCACGGTTCTCTGAAAGTGGAGTTACAGGTGGATAGGGCAGTGAAGAAGGTTTTTGGCACACTGACCTTCATCAATCAGGGCACTGAGTATAGAAGTTGGAAAGTAATGTTGCAGTTGTACAGGACATTTGCAAGACCACACTTAGAATATTGCGTTCCGTTTTGATCACATTGTTATAGGAAAATGTTCATAAATTGGAAAGAGTGTAGAGGAAATTTACGAGGATGTTGCCAGGACTCAAGGGTCTAAGTTGTAGCAAAGTGTGTCAAGCGAGGACTTTTTTCTTTAAAGCACAGGAGACTGAGGGGGGATCTTCTCGAGGTGTGTAAGATCATGGGAGGCATGGATAGGATAATGCACTCAGTACTTTTCCCGAGATTGGGGAATCAAGGATTTCAGGATATCAGTTCAAAATTAGAGGTGAAAGAATAAAAGGGAACCTGAGGGGCAACGTTTTTACACAAAGGGTGGTACGCATATAGAATGAGCTGTAAGTGGAAGTGGTTGAGGACCGTACATTAACAACATTTAAAAGGCATTTGGACAAATACATGGATAGAATAGGATTAGAAGGATGTGGGGCAAGTGCAGGGAATTGGGGCTAACGTGGATGGACATGTTGGACTCTATGACTTTATAATGGATTTAAAAGTCCTGAAACAAATGGAACTGTGACACACGGTCAGAAATGGATATGTTTGTTTCCATTTGCTAATACTTTGGGGACACCATCGCAAGGGAATCGGACAATACTGCTCTGAGTCTCCAAAGTCGTCCTGTGAAGTTTGAAATAGCTGAGAAATGACCTAAAGATGGCGACAGGTTGGGAATTTTCCAGCTGGAGTCTTCTGCTCCACTCACTCTCTTTCTGTTTCTTTTTGTTTGTCTTTTGTAACTTCATGATGTTATTCAGAGGGGAATGCAGGAGTGTGGAGACTGGCCCTAGTGCAGTCTGGAGACTGGGCCCAGGATGGTCTGGAGACAGGTCCGAGAGACTGGGCCTGGTAAAGTGTGGAGACTGGGCACGCTGTGGTCTGGAGACTGGGCCCGGTGCGGTCTGGAGACTGGGGCGGTGCGATCTGGAGACTGGATTCAGTGTGGTCTAGAGACTGTTCCCTATGCAGTCTGGAAACTGGGCGCGATGAAGTCTGGAGACTGGGCTTGGTGAGGTCTGCAGACTGAAACTGTTGCAATGTGGAGACTAAGCCTGGTGTGGTCTAGAGACTTGGCCCGTTGCGGTCTGGAGACTGGGGCGGTGCGATCTGGAGACTGGATTCGGTGTGGTCTGGAGACTGTTCCCTATGCAGTCTGGAGACTGGGCGCGATGAAGTCTGGAGACTGGGCTTGGTGCGGTCTGGAGACTGAAACTGTTGCAATGTAGAGACTAGGCTTGGTGTGATCTGGAGACTGGGCCCAGTACTGTCTGGAGATTGCACCTGACACTTCTGGAGACTCCCATGCTGGTACAGACTGAGGTGTAAGATTTGTAAATCGAGTCTATTGTTTTTTCCCTTTTTATTCTCCAGCTGGACTTTCATTTATATTCCTGCAATTTTGTACCAAATACATCAGTATCTTTTCCTCGGTATCTTGTACGTAGGATGGTGCCTTAAGTGATGACATTGCAAACTTTTCACTGCACTAATTAGAGTGCACATAACAATGAATCTAATTAAAGTCAAATGGAAGAGAGGCACTTTCTTTGATGTGTTTTCCAAACAAAGCTGCTGCTTGTGCAGTGTCATGGGGCAGCCAGCAGAAGGTGGTATTATATCACTTTAACACAAGAGGGAGAGACATTGGGTGAGAGAGTGAGGAGGGACAGTTTGTTCCCCTGAGATGGAGATGCAGATACACATATTAATACTCTAAAGCACGCACACACACACCCATTCACACACACACACGCACACACACACACACACACCCACACAAAACCATAAACACAGAGACCCATGCAGACATTCAGCTCCTCATGCTTGTCTTGCCATTCAATAAGAGCATTGCTGATCTGATCCAGGCCTGATCCTTCTTTGCTCTTGGGATATAAGGCAGAGTGTATTTCTATTAGTTACCATAATTCTATTAGTTTGAAAATAGTTATGGAAAAGGATAGGACAGGCCCAAAACGTTAACGTAATAAATTGAGGCAAGACCATTTTGATGGTGTTAGGCAGGAGCTTTCAAAAGGTGATTGGGGGAATGTTGTTCAGAGGTAGAGTAACATCTGGAAAGTCAGATAATGAGAGTTCAGTGACAACATCTTCCTGTTAGAGTGAAGGGCAATGCCAGGAGGAGGAGAGAAAAGGCATTAAGCGGGATATTGAGGCTCTGGTCAAGTAAGAAAGAGGGAAGTACATGGGGACCCCCTTATCCGCGAGTCTGGTTTCCGCAATTTCAGTTACCCGCAGTTTAACACGGCCGGAACAATATTAAATGGCACATTCCAGAGCCAGGGACCAAGGGGCTGCCAGGAAGGTTAATTGCCCAGTTAAAGCAATGGGTTCACTCCTATCCACGATTGGTCTCGGCTACGTGGGGCTCCTTATATGACAGGGATAGGCAGATGGGATCAAGAGAATCACTTGAGGAGCAGTGGGCATGAGGCAGCTTTGGCCAATAAGGTTAAGGAGAATCGAAAGAGATTCGACAAGGATATTAAGAAACAAGGAAAAACTGTAAAGTGAATAGGGCTCGTTAAAAATCAAAGCCCCTGGTCTCTGGTTCAGGAACATTCCCATTTAAATGTTTGGGATACGGGAAATTGCGGGTAAGAGATATAGGGATTCACCCTGTAATAGGGTTATTGTCAGATGGACCTACATGAGGACAGTGAAAACTTGATAAGTTTCCACTTAGGATGCAAAGGCACCACACCCTCTCCCAGGTACACAATCTTGGTGCAACGCAGAAAAATACAGAAAACAAAGTTAAAATGAAAAATATTACAGTCTTTCCTGTAAAAGTGGAAAAACGCCGATGCACAGTTAATAGATCAACAACACAGTCTGGCCATGCTGGGTTAACTCTCCTCACAAGGACTCGACCTCCACCTCCCCCCCCCCCACTCCACTACCATACAGGCCGCTCTTGCTCGATGGGTAAGATCCCTAATGAATATATCACGTCAGGATTTACTGTGGAGAAATATATGGAAGTGAGCAAACGCAGGGAAATAAATCCAAGGAGTGATGTTTGAAACAAAGCCACATTACAGAAGAGGAAGGGCTGGAAGTCTTAAATTGCATAACTGGAGATAAATTCCCAGGACATGTTCAAGTGTATCCCAGATTATTGTGGGAAGCTGGGGAGAGATTCCAGCCAGTAGTTGAGATGTTTGTATCATTCCTAAGAGTTCCGAGGAAATGTCAATGAACCCAAAACATTCACTCTGATTTCTCTGCACAGACCTGATGAGCTTTTCCAGCAACTTCTGCTTTTTTTCTGAATTTGTGTGATTGATATACACAGATGAAGTGCTGATGGATTGGAAGGCTACTGGTATTGTGATATTATTTTTCAAAAAGGCTGCAAGGAAAAGCCAGGGAACGAAAGACTGTTGACTCTGATGTCAGGGATGGGTTAGTGTTTGGAGGAGATTCTGAGAGACAGGATTTACATGCATTCGGAAAGTCAAGGGATGATTAGGGATAGTCAGGAGAGCTTTGTGTATGGGAAAACGTACCACACAAACTAGATTACAGTTTTTGAAGAGGTGACCAGTTGGAGAGATGAAGGTAGAGCAGCGTACATTGTCGACATGGACATGAGTGAGGCCCAACAATGTTTCACATGATATACTGGTTAATAAGGTTAAGTCACAGGGGATCAGGGAGAGCCATCCAATTATATACAAAATTGGCTTGACAGCAGGTCTCTAAAATTGGCGGTATAGTCTACAGTCAAGAAGCTTACCTAAAAGGGCAATGATATCTTGATCAACTGGGCCGGTGGTGTGAGGATTGGCAGATGGGGCTTCATGCAGGTAAACGTTTGGTGCTGCAGTTTGTTAGACAAACCAGGGCAGGATTTACAGTTAACAGGAAGGCCATGGGGAGTGTTGTCAAACAGAGAGAGACTCAGGGGTACAGGAACATAATTCCTTGAAAGTGGCATCACAGACAGACAGGGCTGTAAAGCAGGCATTGGCCTCACTTACCTTCATCAATCAGAGTGTTGAGTGCAGGAGGTGGAACATCATGTTGTTGCTTTAAAGACAATGGTAAGGCCATATTCGCAATACTGAGTACAATTCTTGCCATCCTGCTATAAAGGAGGATGCTATGAACTGGAAAGAGTGCAATAATGTTTAAAATGATGTGATGGAGACTGGAGGTTTTGAGATATAAAGATAGGCTGGGACTTTATATCCACCTCATCTCTTCATAATGCCTACAGAATATCAGATGCCAGTCTTCA
>NC_057717.1:87162590-87166680 GCF_004010195.1 Chiloscyllium plagiosum | reverse complement strand
GTCCCTCAGCCTTTCCTCATGAGACCTTCCCTCCATGCCAGGTAACACCAATTTCCTTCCTCACTGTCCTTTCATGAAGCAAATCTCCTGTGCTTTCCTGGTCTAACCTAGGAGTGACTCCAGACACACAGACATGTGATAAACTCTTCAATGGTCTCTGAAACGGCCAAGCGAGACACTCAATTGTATCAAACTGCTCTGAGGTCTTAAAGGATAAAACCAGACAGAACGCCCCGCCCTAGCCTCATTATCGGAAAAGGAAACGGGAAACACGTTCCTGTCGACACTGCAGAGACCGACTTCCCCAACATCTGAGAGCTTGTGACAACATTTCCAGAGCTTTCCCATAGACTGCATAGACACATTGGAAAGATGCAGGCCATTCAATACAAAGAGCATTCCCCATTCTCTGACCTTTTCTTATTGATGTCCTGGCCAGGAGAAATATTATCCCTGCTTCCAATCTTTTTCACCCTGTCAGAGTTTTATATATCTCACTGAGATCTCCACACGTTTTTCTAAAGCCCATGGAATACAGGCCCAGCCACCCCAAACTCTGCGCCCACAACAAGCCTGTCACCCCAGACACCAGTCTATTCATCCTTCGTTGCTCTCCTTGAAGGTCATGTTTGTCCTTTATGAGGTAAATAGAGCAAAACTGTACACAATCCTGCACAATGTTCGAGACGGTAGTCAGCAAAGGTGACGTGGATGTGATAGGGCCCAACAGCAAAAGATGATGCCTGAGGATCGGAGACTTGGTTGATGATTGTGTCCTCCACTGGCGGTGACACAGTTGATGGTGGAAGGACATCATGGTAACATCGATGAGGTGGACCCAGCAGTAAGAATCATGACTCTGACATTGGAGGGTCTGGCACAGGGGGCGATGATGTGGTGATGGAGGAGTATCAGTGGCCCAGTGGTAAAGATGGCGCCTGAGGATCAGCAACTTCAATGTCGGTCGGGTCCGGTGTAGATGTGGATGAAGCCGATGTGGAGGGACGGGGGTGCTGGCGTCGTCGATGGTGAGGAGCTTGCTCAGGGTCCATGGACTCTCTTCGAGCTGTAGCTTTTGTTTATTCTGTTTTCTTAAATTCTTCAAAATGGTACCATTTTGTGGCGACCACTGACAGCCTTTCACTGTATCTTATCGTATTTATCCAATAAAGTATACCTAACAATAAAACTAAAATCAAAATCAAAAACTTCTACCCACTTCTTCTGTGAGCTTTCCCATTCTAAAACCATGTTCCTCTATCAGCCACAATTCCATAAGATTTGATTTTCATCACTAGGCTTGGGATTTTATCAAAAGTCTTGCCGAAAATCCAAATAGATTGCATACATTACTTCTCTGTAATCTATCTACCAGTCAGTTTCTCAAACATGATACCCATTTCAAAAAAATCAATGATGACATTGTCTCTGACGATCACTTCCAATCCCAATAATTACTCCATGCATTTGCTAATTTCATTTCATTCTCTTTTTCTCAGCAGACTTGGATTTTCTCGTCTTGCTGGGCAGATCTTTTGTTTTTTTGATGTTTTCTTCTGTGAAGACAGAACTGAAGTTGTTGCTTCATTCTCCTGCCATTTCCCTGTTTTCCATTCTCTATTCTCTGGTTTTAGATGGTAAGGAAGCTGCACTGTTTTCCTCTTACTTTTTCCCATTGACACACTTTTAGAAGAAATGACAGTTCACTTGTTCATATGCTTTTCAGTAACCTAACAATTCCTTTCTTAACCTGCTCAATGATTGACCTTGCTCAACCATACAATCACAGAAGCAAAATATCTGCACCATCAGAAATACAGTACGATCTACATTATTCCCACTTGCCTACATCAGTCCCATAGCCTCCATCCCTCGACAACAGCTTCATCCCCATCTACATAGAACCCCAACAAGGTCAACGTTGCTGGTCCTCGGGCACCATCTTTGCTGCTGGGCCGATACTCCTCTATCCCCACCTTGTCGCCCCCTGTTATGACACGTCAAGTGCTTGTCCAAGAACTTTTTAACAGTTGTCAGTTTACCCATGACAACGCCCCTCTCAAGAAGTACTTTCCGGTCTTCATCACCCTCTAGATGAAGAACAGTCCTCAAATCCTCTGTAAACCTCAAACTCTTCATTTTAAAAGTGTGCTCCCTTGTTCTTGACCCTTTGACTAAAAGGAACAGCTGCTGCCTATCCAAACAGTCCCTCATAATCTTATCCTTCTAAAACACACTCACCTTCAGCCTTTTCTGCTCCACACAAAGCAACCCAAGCTTATCTAGCCTCGCTTCATAACTGATGTCCTCCATCCCAGGGAACATACTCTGGTGAAGATCCTCTTCACCCCCTCTAGTGCAATCACACTCTTCCTGTAATGTGGTGCCTACAATTGTACACAATATTCTACCTTGGCCTATTCAAATTCCTGTAGAACTCTTGTAATTGCTGACTTGATAATTAAAGGCGATATCTATGGTCCCCTGTGCCTTCTCAAATTGTATTACATGAGGGATGTGGGGAGAAGCACCTCTGAGCTTCCTTTTGTGCTGCCATTCATTGTGTACGCCCCTGTCTGTTTCCTTCTTCCGAAGTGCATCACTTCATGTTCATTAGGTTTCGATTCCAGCTGTCATTGATCTGCCTATCTGATCATTCGACCTGTCTCTTCCTGTAACAAAAGATCTAACTGCTCATTCCTCACTCCTCACTCCAACCACCTGGATTATCTTTGTGTCAAATGGAAACGTACTTATCACATTCACTCCCCATCCCCTCCACATTCACATGTACATCATAAAGAATGCTGCAAATAATAAGGGACACAGCACTGATCCCTGCGATACACCGGGGATACTGGTCTCCAGTCACACAAACAGCCTTCTGCCATCAGCCTCTTTCTCTTACCATTAAGACAATGTTGGATGTCACTTGCCAAGTTACCCTTGATGTTATCAGATTTTACTTTCTTTGTCAATTTCCCATGTGGGACTTTGTCAAAGGCCTTGTTGAAAAAAACATGTAAATGACCTCCTCAAACACAACCAATCCTATCTGTTAGCCATGAAATCCATCTGAGAACATGCTGATTCTCCCTGATCAAAACTTGCCTCTCTCAATGGAGTGAGTAATCCTCGAGAGAAGGAGAAAGAGAGAGAGAGGGGGAGAGACAGAGAGAGAGAGAGAGGGGGAGAGACAGAGAGAGAGAGAGAGACAGACAGACAGACAGACAGAGAGACAGAGAGAGAGAGAGACAGAGAGAGAGAGATAGCTTGGATCCTCTGCAGTGGTGAGTCTAACCTTTTCAGATTCTTTGTGTCTTCCCTGAGCTGACTGACTTCTCCCCTTTACTCTCTCTCTCTCTCTTGTTTTCTGCTCTATTTTTCTTCATATATTTTTCTTTGTCTGTTTCTCTCGCAGTCTCCTCCTCTCTCTCTTTCTTTCTCACTGGCAGCGTCTCCTTTACTTGCTCACTCCATTTCACTCTCTCTCTCTCTCTCTCACACACACACACGCACACATTGACAGCACTCCCTTGTTTCTCGCGAATTGAATAGAATTAGATTTATTATCATATGTGCTCACATGCGTTCAGTAAAAAGTTAATAAGTCGCCATTTAGAGCACCATCTTAGGTACAGAGTAACTCAGTTCAGTCCTCAGTGACTGAGAAATGAAGGAAAAACAGTTTCATCATGATTATACGGAGTATAACCATCCATCAGAAACACACAAAGCAAATTTACAAAGACAAACAACACAGTCTCTGCGTAACAGGAGGTCAATGCAGGGGTACCCCACAAAGTCTGACCACTTTACCCTGGGACACATCTCCCACCTCCCCCCTCCCACCTCCCCGCCAGGCCCCTTGTCACTGGTGTCCATGCTGACCGCACTGTGGAGGTTGGGATTTAGAGACTGAGCCTGGTCACTAAGGCTGGGAGAAGGGGGTGGGGGCAGGGAAAAATGAAAAGTAATGAATGGAGGAGCGCTGGCTGGAGCATTCTACTGGACCCCCATCTTACCTACTCTCTCACTGCCTCTTGTGCTCTCTTTCTCGCTCTCTCTTTCACACACACACACACACACA
>NC_057717.1:87160453-87161796 GCF_004010195.1 Chiloscyllium plagiosum | reverse complement strand
ATGAGATTGTATGGAGTGATGGACAATCCCGGGGCTTCCCATAACCTCATGATGTTTCCCAGACACCCATATCACCGATCCGTGGGCTTTCACAAAGTGTCTTATTGAACCACATTCCAACACTGCTGACTCTGCATTTGGTATTTAATTATCACTGGTTGCAGGATGGGAACTTTTCCCGACAATCGAGGGCTCTCTGTCCATGCCAATTCAGTTCAATCTCTTAATGTCTGTTACATTTTAAAAACACTTTTATATACATGTTATATTCAAAATATATGGCTATAATGATCTGAGTGTGGATAGATTCTTCCCTTCCATCTTGTGTTGGATCTCAGACTTTGAATCAAATGGGCTTTAGGATGTCATTATCCAGCTGTCTGTGCATAAACAACTGCATTTGTTTGATTTCAGCAGGAAATATACATTTATATATACATTGTTTTATGTAGTTGGGTAGAGTAAATGTAAACTGGAAGGCAAGAAGTCAGAATTTGGTGTCGAAAAATTGTAAAATGAGAAAAGTGTTGTACGGTCTCTTTTAAAAGATTGTGATTTTTCTGTGCTTAGAGATTTAAAGTGCAAGTTCAAAGAGAACCCGAACTGAAACTTTTGGAACGAAAGCCTGTCCAATTAGCAGGCCAAACAATAGTATTACTTAACCTTTTAATTTAGGCAATACATTTGAACCAGGCACATTGGGACCAAAAACATACTCAATTTAATTCTGATGGTTTTGACAACATAGGGCCCATCCTGTTGTAAGGATTATGGACATGTATCAAGGGTGTAAGAGAAGCTGCCATCCACCAGAACTAACTGCCATCTGTCTGGGCTACCAGCCCTCAGCTCTCTCTCTCTCTCTCTTGCGCTTTCACAAGCGAAATTGGCTCTCGGAGTCATCTATGTCTCAGAGAAAGCATAACCGAAATAACAATGCTGCCATAGATGGAGAAGGTATTCCTGACAGAAGAATCAATGGAGAAAACACAGAACATTCTGCAAGGCACGTGACTTGGCTGTGAATTTGAGAGACTAATCGCTGTTCTTGTTATATGAGTGGAATTTATATTTATTGTAACAGCATATAATTAGAATCTTGCTTTATTCAGAAAGGTAGTCGTTCGCAGGGATTTATTCTGTTTGTTAATAGTTTAGTTAATTGTTCACTGTTAGACTTAGATAAATAAATTGTTAATTGTTGTTTTTAAAGTAAATGTCAAAATTTTATTTTATTTATTGCTGAAAAGCAGGTTGCACTACTTTTCACATTCCATTTCCACATTGTAGGGGAATGTGCTCCTGTTTGGGTCTTTTGACTTAGAGGAGAAAGTGAGGTCTGC
>NC_057717.1:87157591-87159953 GCF_004010195.1 Chiloscyllium plagiosum | reverse complement strand
CACAGTGCGGTCAGCATGGACACCAGTGACAAGAGGCCTGGCGGGGTTGGGTGTGGGAGATGTGTCCCAGGTTAAAGCGGTCAGTCTATGTGGGGTACCCCTGCATTGACCTCCTGCAGAGTGTCTTTATGCAGAGACTGTGTTATTTGTCTTTTTTAAATTTGCTTTGTGTGTTTCTGACGGATGGTTATACTCCGTATAGCCATGATGAAACTGTTTTTCCTTCATTTCTCAGTCACTAAGGACTGAACTGAGTTACTCTGTACCTTAAATGGTGCTCTAAATTGTGACTTATTAACTTTTTGCTGAACGCATGTGAGCACATGTGATAATAAATCTAATTCTATTCAATTCGCAAGAAACAAGGGAGTGCTGTCAATGTGTGCGTGTGTGTGTGAGACAGAGAGAGGGAGGGAGAGAGAGAGAGTGATATGGAGTGAGCGAGTAAAGGAGACGCTGCCGGTGAGAAAGAAAGAGAGAGAGGAGGCGAGACTGTGAGAGAAACAGACAAAGAAAACTAGATGAAGAGAAATAGAGCAGAAAACAAGAGAGAGAGAGAGAGTAAAGGGGAGAAGTCAGTCAGCTCAGGGAAGACACAAAGAATCTGAAAAGGTTAGACTCACCACTGCAGAGGGTCCAAGCTCTCTCTCTCTCTCTGTCTCTCTCTCTCTCTCTGTCTCTCCCTCTCTCTCTCTCTCTCTTTCTCTCGAGGGTTTCTTACTCCATTGAGAGAGGCAAGCTTTGATCAGCATGATCTCAGATGGATTTCATGGCTAACAGATAGGATTGGTTGTGTTTGAGGAGGTCATTTATATGTTTTTTTCAACAAGGCCTTTGGCAAAGTCCCACATGGGAAATTGACAAAGAAAGTAAAATCTGATAACATCAAGGGTAACTTGGCAAGTGACATCCAACATTGTCTTAATGGTCAGAGAAAGAGGCTGATGGCAGAAGGTTGTTTGTGTGACTGGAGACCAGTGTCCCCAGTGTATCGCAGGGATCAATGCTGTGTCCCTTATTATTTGCAGCATTCTTTATGATGTACAGGTGAATGTGGAGGGGATGGGGAATCAATGTGATAAGTAAATTTCCATTTGACACAAAGATAATCCAGGTGGTTGGAGTGAGGAGTGAGGAATAAGGAGTTAGATCTTTTGTTACAGGAAGATACAGGTCGAATGATCAGATAGGCAGATCAATGGCAGCTGGAATCGAAACCTAATGAACATGAAGTGATGCACTTAGGAAGAAGGAAACAAACAGGGGCGTACACAATGAATGGCAGCACAAAAGAAAGCTCAGAGGGTGCTTCTCCCCACACCCCTCATGTAATACAATTTGAGAAGGCACAGGGGACCATAGATATAGCCTTTATTTATCAAGTCAGCAATTACAAGAGTTCTACAGGAATTTGAATAGGCCAAGATAGAATATTGTGTACAATTCTGGGCACCACATTACAGGAATGATTTGATTGCACTAGCGGGGGTGAAGAGGATCTTCACCAGAGTATGTTCCCTGGGATGGAGGACATCAGTTATGAAGCGAGGCTAGATAAGCTTGGGTTGCTTACTGTGGAGCAGAGAAGGCTGAAGGTGAGTGTGTTTTAGAAGGATAAGATTATGTGGGACCGTTTGGATCGACAGCAGCTTTTCCTTTTTGTCAAAGGGTCAAGAACAAGGGAGCACACTTTTAAAATGAAGAGTTTGAGGTTCAGAGAGGCTTTGAGGACTGTTCTTCACCTAGAGGGTGCTGAAGACCGGAAAGTACTTCCTGTGAGGGGCGTTGTCATGGGTAAACTGACAACTGTGAAAAGGTTCTTGGACAAGCACTTGACGTGTCATAACAGGGGGCGACAAGGTGGAGATAGAGGAGTATCGGCCCAGCGGCAAAGATGGTGCCCGAGGACCAGCAACTTTGACCTTGTTGGGGTTCAATGTAGATGAGGATGAAGCTGTTGTAGAGGGATGGAGGCTATGGGACTGATGTAGGCAAGTGGGACGAATGGAGATCGTACTGTATTTCTGATGGTGCAGATATTTTGCTTCTGTGATTGTATGGTCAATCATTGAGCAGGTTAAGAAAGTAATTGTTAGGTTTCTGAAAAGCATATGAACAAGTGAACTGTCATTTCTTCTAAAAGTGTGTCAATGATGAAGCTGTTGTAGAGGGATGGAGGCTATGGGACTGATGTAGGCAAGTGGGACGAATGGAGATCGTACTGTATTTCTGATGGTGCAGATATTTTGCTTCTGTGATTGTATGGTCAATCATTGAGCAGGTTAAGAAAGTAATTGTTAGGTTTCTGAAAAGCATATGAACAAGTGAACTGTCATTTCTTCTAAAAGTGTGTCAATGGGAA
>NC_057717.1:87153014-87155289 GCF_004010195.1 Chiloscyllium plagiosum | reverse complement strand
CCCCTCCTTTCTGCTTTTAGCTCTCTCTTCAGGTCCTTCCTGGCTACCCTATAACTCTCAATCGCCCCAATTGAACCTTCACGTCTCATCTTGAGATAGGCCGCCCTCTTCCATTTAACAAGGGATTCCAATTCCTTATTAAACCACGGCTCCCTCACATGACCCTTTCCTCCCTGCCTGACAGGTACATAATTATCAAGGACACTCAATAGTTGCCCCTTGGACAAGTTCCACATATCATTTACACTCTTGCCTTGGAGTCTACTTTTCCAAGCCACACATCCTAAGTCATGCCTCACCGCATCATAATTTCCCTTACCCCAGCTATAATTCTTGCCCTGTAGTACACACTTATCCCTCTCCATCACGAGTGTAAAAATCACCGAATTATGGTCACTATCCCCAAAGTGCTCACCTACCTCTAATTCTAACACCTGGCCTGGTTCGTTACCCAGAACCAAATCCAGTATGGCCTCACCTCTTGTTGGCCTGTCTACATATTGTGTCAGGAAACTCTCCTGCACACATTGAACAAACACTGTCCCATCTAACGAACTTGAGCTATAGCTTTCCCAATCAATATCAGGAAAGTTAAAGTCCCCCATAACAACCACCCTATTACTGTCACTCATCTCCTGAATCACCTTCCCTATCCTTTCTTCTACGTTTCTAGGACTATTGGGAGGCCTGTAAAAGACTCCTAACAGAGTGTCCTTACCTTTCCTATTCCTAACCTCAGCCCAAACTACCTCAGATGGCAAGTCCTCATCCATCGTCCTTTCCACCACTGTAATACTATCTTTGACAAGCAATGCCACACCTCCCCCTCTTTTACCCCCACCCCTCTCCCTACTAAAACATTTAAATCCTGGAACCCGCAACAGCCAATCCTGTCCCTGTTCTAGCCATGTCTCCGTAATAGCCACAACATCGAAGTCCCAGGTACAAACCCACGCTGCAAGTTCACCTACCTTATTTCGTATACTTCTTGCATTGAAGTATACACACTTCAAGCCACTTTCCTGTTTACAGGCACCTGTGGGTATCATGTTTGAGAAACTGACTGGTAGATAGATTACAGAGAAGTAATGTATGCAATCTATTTGGATTTTCGGCAAGACTTTTGATAAAATCCCAAGCCTAGTGTTCAAAATCAAATCTTATGGAATTGTGGCTGATAGAGCAACATGGTTTTAGAATGGGAAAACTCACAGAAGAAGTGGGTAGAAGTTTTTGATTTTGATTTTTGTTTTGTTGTCAGCTGTACTTTATAGGATAGATACGATAAGATACAGGGAAAGGCTTTCTGTGGTCGCCACAATATGGTACCATTTTGAAGAATTTAAGAAAACAGAATAAACAAAAGCTACAGCTTGAAGAGAGTCCATGGACCCTGAGCAAGCTCCTCACCATCGACAACGCCAGCACCCCCATCCCACCACAACGGCTTCATCCACATTTACACCGGACCCTACCGACATCGCAGTTGCTGATCCTCAGGCGCCATCTTTACCACTGGTCCGCTGATACTCCTCCATCACCACATCATCGCCCCCTGTGCCAGACCCTCCAATGTCAGAGTCATGATTCTTACTGCTGGGCCCACCTCATCGATGTTACCATGATGTGGTTCCACCATCCACTGTGTCACCACCAGTGGAGGACACAATCTTCAACCAAGTCTCCGATCCTCAGGCATCATCATTTGCTGCTGGGCCCTACCTCACCCACGTCGCCTTTGCTGACCCCCATCTCGAACATTGTGCAGGATTGTGTGCAGTTTTGCTCTATTTACCTAATAAATGACAAACATGACCTTCAAGGAGAGCAACGAAGGATGAATAGACTGGTGTCTGGGGTGACCGGCTTGTTGTGGGCGCAGAGTTTGGGGTGGCTGGGCCTGTATTTCATGGGCTTTGGAAAACGTGTGGAGGTCTCAGTGAAATATATAAAACTCTGACAGGGTGAAACAGATTGGAGGCAGGGATAATAATTCTCCTGGCTGGGACATCAATAACAAAAGGTCACAGCATGGGGAATGCTCTTTGTATTGAATGGCCTGCACCTTTCCAATGTGTCTATGCAGTCTATGGGAAAGCTCTGGAAATGTCACAAGCTCTCAGATGTTGGGGAAGTCGGTCTCTGCAGTGTAGACAGGAACGTGTTTCCCGTTTCCTTTTCCGATACTGAGGCTAGGGCGGGGCGTTCTGTCTGGTTTTATCCTTTAAGACCTCGGAGCAGTTTGATACAATTGAGTGTCTCGCTTGGCCATTTC
>NC_057717.1:87142963-87152842 GCF_004010195.1 Chiloscyllium plagiosum | reverse complement strand
CAAGAATTGTACTCAGTATTGCGAATGTCGCCTTACCATTGTCTTTAAAGCCACAACATGATGTTCCACCTCCTGCACTCAACACTCTGATTGATGAAGGTAAGCGAGCCCAATGCCTGCTTTACAGCCCTGTCTGTCTGTGATGCCACTTCCAAGGAACTATGTCCCTGTACCCCTGAGTCTCTCTCTGTTTGACAACACTCCCCATGGCCTTACTGTTAACTGTAAATCCTGCCCTGGTTTGTCTAACAAAATGCAGCACCAAACGTTTATCTGCATGAAGCTCCATCTGCCAATCCTCAGCCCACCGGCCCAGTTGATCAAGATCTCATTGCCCTTTTAGGTAAGCTTCTTGACTGTTGAATTTACCGCCAATTTTAGAGACAATTTGAATATAATTGGCTAGCTCTCACTGATACCCTGTGACCTAACCTTATTAACCAGTATATCATGTGGAACATTGTTGGGCCTCACTAATGTCCATGTCGACAATGTACGCTGCTCTACCTTCATCTCTCCAACTGGTCACCTCTTCAAAAACTGTAATCTAGTTTGTGTGGTACGTTTTCCCATACACAAAACTGTCCTGAATATCCCTAATTAGCTCTTGACTTTCCGAATGCATGTAAATACTGTCTCTCAGAATCTCCTCCAAACACTTACCCATCCCTGACATCGGAGTCAACAGTCTTTCGTTCCCTGGCTTTTCCTTGCAACCTTTTTTTAAAAATAACATCATAACACCAGTAGTCTTCCAGTCCTTCAGCACTTCATCTGTGTATATCAATCACACAAATAAAAACCAAAAGTACTGCAGATGCTGTAATTCAGAAAAAAAAGCAGAAGTTGCTGGAAAAGCTCATCAGGTCTGTGCAGAGAAATCAGGGTGAATGTTTTGGGTTCAGTGACACATCCTCGGAACTCTTAGGAATGATACAAACATCTCAGCTACTGGCCGGAATCTCTCTCCAGCTTCCCACAATAATCTGGGAACACTTGAATATGTCGTGGGTATTTTTCTCCAGTTATGCAATTTAAGACTTCCAGCACTTCCTCTTCTGTAACGTGGCTTTGTTTCAAACATCGCTCCGTGGATTTACTTCCCTGTTTTTGCTCATTTCCATTTCTTTCTCAGTTATGCAATTTAAGACTTCCAGCACTTCCTCTTCTGTAATGTGGCTTTGTTTCAAACATCACTCCGTGGATTTACTTCCCTGCTTTTGCTCATTTCCATTTCTTTCTCCACAGTAAATCCTGACGTGATATGTTCATTTGGGATCTTACCCATCGAGCAAGAGCGGCCTGTATGTAGTAGAGTGGGTGGTGGTGGGGTGGGGGGGGGGGAGGTCGAGTCCTTGTGAGGAGAGTTAACCCAGCATGGCCAGGCGCTTATGGACTGTGTTGTTGATCTATTAACTGTGCTTCGGCGTTTTTCCACTTTTACAGGAAAGACTGTAATATTTTACATTTTAACTTTGTTTTCTGTATTTTTCTGCGTTGTACCAAGATTGTGTATCTGGGAGAGGGTGTGGTGCTTTTGCATCCCAAGTGGAAACTTATCAAGTTTTTGCTGTCCTCATGTAAGTCCATGTGACAATAACCCTATTACAGGGTGAATCCCTGTAGCTCTTACCTGCAATTTCCCGTATCCCAAATATTTAAATGGGAATGTTCCTGAACCAGAGACCAGGCGGCTTTGATTTTTAAGGAGCCCTATTCACTTTACAGTTTCTACTTGGATCTTAATATCCTTGTAGGATCTCTTTCGATTCTCCTTCAGCTTATTGGCCAACGCTGCCTCATGCCCACTGCTCCTCAAGTGATTCCCTTGATCCCATCTGCCTATCCCTGTCATATAAGGAGCCCCACTTAGCCGAGGCCAATCGTGGATAGGAGTGAACCCATTCATTTAACTGGGCAATTAACCTTCCTGGCAGCCCCTTGGTCCCTGGCTCTGGAATGATCCGTTTAATATTGTTCTGGCCGTGTTAAACTGCGGGTAACTGAAAATGCGGAAACCGGACTCGCGGATAAGGGGGTCCCCCTGTACATCCCTCTTTCTTACTTGACCAGAGCCTCAATATCCCGCTTAATGCCTTTTCTCTCCTCCTCCTGGCATTGCCCTTCACTCTAACAGGAAGATGTTGTCATTGAACTCTCATTATCTGAATTTCCAGATGTTCTTCTACCTCTGAACAACATTCCCCCAATCACCTTTTGAAAGTTCCTGCCTAATACCATCAGAATTGGTCTTGCCTCAATTTATGATGTTAACTTTTTGGGCCTGTCCTATCCTTTTCCATAACTAATTTCAAACTAATAGAATTATGGTAACTAATAGAAATACACCCTGCCTTATTTCCCAAGAGCAAAGAAAGTTTAGGCCCAGATCAGATCAGCAATGCTCTTATTGAATTGCAAGACAGGCATTAGGAGCTGAATGTCTGCATGGGTCTCTGTGTTTATGGTTTTGTGTGTGTGTGTGTGTGTGTGTGTGTGTGTGTGTGTGTGAATGGGTGTGTGTGTGCGTGCTTTCGAGTATTAATATGTGTATCTGCATCTCCAGCTCAGGGGATCAAACTGTCCCTCCACACTCCCTCACCCAATGTCTCTCCCTCTTGTGTTAAAATGATATAATACCACCGTGTGTGAATGGGTGTGTGTGTGCGTGCTTTAGAGTATTAATATGTGTATCTGCATCTCCAGCTCAGGAGATCAAACTGTCCCTCCTTCCTCTCTCACCCAATGTCTCTCCCTCTTGTGTTAAAATGATATAATACCACCCTCTGCTGGCTGCCCCATGACACTGCACAAGCAGCAGCTTTGTTTGGAAAACACATCAAAGAAAGTGCCTCTCTCCCATTTGACTTTAATTAGATTCATTGTTATGTGCACTCTAATGAGTGCAGTGAAAACTTTGCAATGTCGTCACTTAAGGCACCATCCTACGAACAAGATACCGAGGAAAAGATACTGATGTATTTGGCTCAAAATTGCAGGAATAATAAATGAAAGGCCAGCTGGAGAATAGAAAGGGAAAAAACAACAGACTCGATTTACAAATCTTACACCTCAGTCTGTGCCAGCATGGAGTCTCCAGACAGTGCCACGTGCAATCTCCAGACAGTACTGGGCCTAGTCTCCAGACCACACAAGGTCTAGTCTCCACATTGCAACAGTTTCAGTCTCCAGACCTCACCAAGCCCAGTCTCCAGACTTCATCGCGCCCAGTCTCCAGACTGCATAGGGCACAGTCTCCAGACCACACTGGGTCCAGTCTCTAGATCGCACCGCCCCGGTCTCCAGACCGCACCGGGCCCAGTCTCCAGACCACACTGTGCCCAGTCTCCACAACTTACCTGGCCCAGTCTCTCGGACCTGTCTCCAGACCATCGCGGGCCCAGTCTCCAGACTGCACTAGGCCCAGTCTCCACACCTTACCCGGCTCAGTCTCCAGACCGCACCATGCCCAGTCTCCACATTTTACCTGGCCCAGTCTCCAGACTGCCACCGGGCGCAGTCTCCTCACAGTACCCGGCCCAATCCCCAGGCTGCACAGGGCCCATTTTCCAGACCCTACTGGGTTTCAGATCCCGAGGTCTCACCTCTTTTGCCACCCTCCAGTCTGGGAGTCCCCTCCCCGTGCCACCCTCCAGTCTGGGGCCAACCTCCTTCATTCCCCTCTGAATAACATCATGAAGTTACAAAAGACAAACAAAAAGAAACAGAAAGAGAGTGAGTGGAGCAGAAGAGCTCCAGCTGGAAAATTCCCAACCTGTCGCCATCTTTAGGGCATTTCGCAGCTATTTCCTGCTTCACAGGATGACTTTGGAGACTCAGAGCAATATTGTCCGATTCCCTTGCGATGGTGTCCCCAAAGTATTAGCAAATGGAAACAAACATATCCATTTCTGACCGTGTGTCACAGTTCCATTTGTATAAGGAATTTTAAATCCATTTTAAAGTCATAGAGAAAATGTCCATCCACGTTAGCCCCAATTCCCTGCACTTGCCCCCCATCCTTCTAATCCTATCCTATCCATGTATTTGTCCAAATGCCTTTTAAATGTCGTTAATATACGGTCCTCAACCACTTCCACTGGCAGCTTATTCTATATGCGTACCACCCTTTGTGTAAAAACGTTGCCCCTCAGGTTCCCTTTTATTCTTTCAACTCTAACTTTGAACTGATATCCTGAAATCCTTGATTCCCCAATCTCGGGAAAAGTACTGAGTGCATTCACCCTATCCATGCCTCCCATGATCTTATACACCTCTATAAGATCCCCCCTCAGTCTCCAGTGCTCTAAAGAAAAAAGTCCTCGCTTGTCACACCTTGCTACAACTTAGACCCTTGAGTCCTGGCAACATCCTCGTAAATTTCCTCTGCACTCTTTTCAATTTAACAACATTTTTCTTTCACAATGTGACCAAAACGGAACACAATATTCTAAGTGTGGTCTTACAAATGTCCTGTACAACTGCAACATTACTTTCCAACTTCTATACTCAGTGCCCTGATTGATGAAGGTCCGTGTGCCAAAAACCTTCTTCACTGCCCTATCCACCTGTAACTCCACTTTCAGAGAACCGTGCACCTGAACTCTAAGGTCCCTCTGCTCCACGGCACTCCTAAATACCCTACCATTCACCATGAAGCTCCGACCTTTCCAAAGTACAAGACCTCGCACTTATCTATATTAAACTTCATTTGCCAATTCTCACCCACTTCTCCAGCTGATCAAGGTCCTGCTGCAATTTCTGATAAACGTCCGCACTGTCCAACATACTGCCTATTTTATTTTCATCTACAAACTTACTAATCATGTCTTGTACCTTCTCACCCAAATCACTGATAGAGATAACAAACAGCAATGGGCCCAGCATCGACCCGTGAGGCACTCCACTCGTCACAGGCCTCCATCTGACAAGCATCCTTCCATTACTACCCTCTGCTTCCTACCATCATGTCAACTGTGTATCCAATTACGAGAAAAGCGCAGCAGGTCAGGCAGCATCCAAGGAGCAGGAGAATCGACGTTTCGGACATGAGCCCTTCTTCAGGAAGGCACATGCCCAAAACGTCGATTCTCCTGCTCCTTGAATGCTGCCTGACCTGCTGCGCTTTTCCAGCAACACTTTTGCAGCTCTGATCTCCAGCATCTGCAGTCCTCACTTTCTCCTTTGTATCCAATTAGACAGCTCCCCCTGGATTCCATGTGATGCAACCTTCCAGAGCAGCCTACCATGTGGAGCCCTTTCAAAGGCCTCACTGAAGTCCATATTGACTGTCTACCGCCCAGCCTTCGTCAACCTTACTGGACACTTCATCAAAGAGCTCTAACTTTGCTAACATTGCTGCAGAAGTATCAGCCAGCGTCCCCGAAATATCTTCTCCAGCATCTTGCAGTGTTCTTGGATATATCTGGTCAGAACCAGGTGATTTATCCACCTTCATACATTCGAATACATACAACACCGCTGTTACTGTGATATGGCCTGTTCCCAGGATACAACCACTAACTTCCCTAAGTTCCCAAGTCTTCGTATCTTTCTCCACGGTAAACACAGAGGGGAAATATCCATTGAGGACCTCCTGCAGTTCAATACATGCATGCCTCCTTTGTTCCTTGATGGGCACGATTCTGTTTCAAGTTATTCTTAAGTGTACTTAAGCAATCTCTTTGGATTCACCCGAATCTCAGCCAAGGCCGAGAGGGGAGAAATATACTTTTAATGGAGTAAAAGCTAACAGTGACAGCACAAAGTGTTCCATATACTCCAGCTACTGGGGTAGCTGGTTACCTTGAAACGACATAAAACACATTCGAATTTGGCCAATCCATTTAAGTTATTCTCTGAGAAATACAAAACTCCAATCCAGGTTTAATTGAGTATATTGACAATCTTAAAAGCCAACGACACAATCTGATGTTCTGGGGTATATCACCTGGGGCATTTAAACAGTCGGGATGAAAACTGCCAAGCCCAGCATATAAACAGACTGCCTGAAAAATGGTTCTCTTAACTCGTTACCTTTGTCAATTAATAACCTAAGACGGAAAAAAAGAAGACAGAGGAAAATTCAAATAGAAGAATCAAAAGTTGCCTGGTTATGAGATAAGAAGTATTGTTTTGCAAATCTTAATTGGGAGTTTTATCGGACAAGAGTTGAAAAATGTGGTGCTGGAAAAACACAGCAGGCCAGGCAGCATCCGAAGAGCAGGAGAATCGATGTTTTGGGCTTCAGCCCTTCTTCAGGAATGAGGCTGGGGTGCCTAGCCAGCTGAGATAAAAGGTAGGGGGGAAGGAATTTTAGGGAGGGGCGCTGGGGATACGATAGGTGGAAGGAGGTGAGGGTGAGGGTGATAGGCTGGACAAGGGGTGGGAGCGGAGAGGTCGGGAAGAAGGTTGCAGGTCAAGAGGGTGGTGCTGAATCCAGGGGTTGAGACTGGGACAAGGTGGGTGGAGGGGTAATGAAGAAGCTGGAGAAATCTACATTCATCCTGTGTGGTCGGAGGGTTCCTAGGGGGAAGATGAGGCACTCTTCCTCCAGGCGTTGTGTGGTTAGAGTCTGGCGATGGAGGAGGCCAAGGACCTGAATGTCCTTGGCGGAGTGGGAAGGGGAGTTAAAGTGTTCAGCCATGGGGCGGTTGGGTTGGTTGGTTCCGGTGTCCCAGAGGTGTTCCCTGAAATGTCCCGCAAGTATCAGCCTGTCTCCCCAATGTAGAGGAGACCACATCGGGTGCAGCGGATACAGTAAATGATGTGTGTGGAGGTGCAGGTGAATTTGCGATGAATATGGAAGGATCCATTAGGGCCTTGGAGGGAGGTAAGGGGGATGGTGTGGGCGCAAGTTTGCAAATCTTGTGGTTGGAGGGGAAGGTGCCAGGAGTGGAGGTTGAGTTGATGCGGGGTGTGGACCTGACGAGGGAGTCACGGAGGGAGTGGTCTCTCCGGAACGCTGATAGGGGTGGGGAGGGAAATATATCCCTGATGGTGGGGACATTCGCTAGAACGTCCTGTACCCGACACTGCCTTGAGCATTCTATGCACAACATTCTCTGGAGCATTCTGTACCAAATATCCCCCAGAACGTTCTCTGCCAACATTCCTGGAACATTCTATACCCAATATTCCCAGAACATTCTATACCTGACATACCTTGGAAAATTCTGCATCTCACATTCCCGGATATTTTATACTTAACATTCCCGGAATATTCTGTAACTTACATTCCCGGAACATCCTATACCCAACACTCCCAGAAGTTTCTATGCCCGACATTTCCTGGAACATTCTATACCCGACATTCCCAGCACATTATATTCCAATATTCATGAAATATTCTGTACCCGACATTGCTCTGAACATTCTGTACATAACAATCTTGGAACATTCTGTAACCAACTCTCCCGGAACATTCTGTACCTGAAATTCCCCAGAATATTCCATAACTGACATTATTTGTGAATGGCCAGATGTCAGTGAATTGAACAAGATATTAGATTCCTTTCCAAGGAGAAGGAGAAACTGTTCTGAAGTTTCCTCAGGCAGTTAAAGGGGTTTACATGTTCCCCCTACATTTACATTTCTTCACAACAGATGATCAAACACAATTTAGACTAAAAGAAAGAAAATTCCAACCTCTGTTTATCTTCAAGGAACTAGGAAAGAATCCTTCAGGACAGCAACATTTTCGCCCTCCATATTAGGAATTCTACAGAAGTGACCTGCGTCAGCTCTCTGGTGATTGAGTGTTTGGGAATGTTCGAGAAGCCATCTGTTCTCATCGATATGTGTCTGTGTGTTTGGGGAGGGAAGGATTCTTGTGTTTTATGACACATCTTTCTCATTAATTCAGATCTTCCCAATTTTATATTTCGACTCCAATTCCGTCAATAAATCTCTGAATGCAGTTACACATTTGAAGCTCTCACTGGGTCCTCAGTCAAACTGGTTACTTTGCCTCCAGGCTGATGTACAATCTGTTTGTTTTCATTCCTCACAGTTCACGTAGTGACTATCATCGTCCTGCATGATAAAGATTCTGGATTGCCTCCAGGTGTCAGACGTTAATGGCTGATCTACTGGTGGATCCGCGACCTGATGCTGAGACACATTCCCATTGATTATCAGGAACATTTTTATTTCCCAGAGTCCATCCTGGTGTGTAACATTCACGCTGCCCTGCTTTACGCAGCTATTGACTGTTCTGTCTGGTTCACCATCACTTTCACCTTTGATCTATTGGTGGCCATTTGTTCCCAGAAGCTGAAAAGTAAATACTGCAGTGAGAAAACGGCGGCTGTGGTTCTGGGAGCAGTGACTGTGCTGAACTGTTTAAAGAACACTTTCTGGTATTTCATGCTCACAGCTCTGCAACATTCACTTTGGAACATTCTTGCTTTTGTGATATAACAGTCGGTGATCAATCCTACTGAGTCTGGGTCACAGTCGAGTTCCTCCATCACATTCTAACCCCGACTATCCTATTTCTCCTGATTCTACTGCTCAATGGTTTCACCGTCAGACACATTTTCGTGACCATCAGAGCCCGCAGGAGACTCTGGGCTCACACCAATGGGGATGATCAGTGTGACACAAAAATGAGAAACCGAAATAAACATTTTAAAAATTTATTGTTTGTGATCTCAGCCAATTTCCTCATGTTATGGTCAGCATTAATGTTGTAATCAATATGGTACTAGATGTGGGATATTGAGTCTGTGAATCTTCATGGGTTTATGCAAGAAATGGTATTCATGCTGCAGCTCCTCAGTTGTTGCACAAACACCGTGATTTATGCCGTGACCCAGACTAAGTTCAGACAGCAGCTGAAGAATGTGCTGATACATCCCTTTACCTAAATTCATCAGTCAATCACATCACTCATTAATCAATCCATCTGGGATGTTCTCATTTCAGTTCATTGTTCAGCAATGAAGCATGTTATCACTATGGTAACAGACTGAGGGTAGCGCTGGTTTGTCCAACCTTATCCCACTGAGGGGTTACACAGACACATTTCAACGTTTCTCTCACCTCAGGGGCCAGTGACCAAAGGCATCATCCCCATGATTGTATCGATCACTTCAATTTGTCAACAACAAAAGTGATCATTAAAAAGCGCCAGGCAGCAGAGTGAGCAATATTGTTGTTTGTCTCTCCACATTTCCACTAACCTCTCTTTCTCCTCATTTCTCTCCCTCTCTCTGCACACTCTCACTTTCCCTACACATCTCCCTCCACATCTCTCTACTCCCTGACCTCCAGTTGCACCACCCAAATCCATTCTTCTCTCTCTCCCTCCCGTTCTCTCCATCTCCCTGCTGTGTCTGGTCTCTCTCTCCTTTCTATCTCTCCTCCATTTCCTCTCTCCTCCCACCACCTCCACATTTCTCTATCCTCTCTATCCCTCAGCTACTACACCCCTCTACCGTCTCAGCGTCAGAGGAGAGGGAAGGACGAGCGAGAGAGTGTGATAGAGAGGGAGAAAGATTCAGTTCGAGGAAAGGAAGGTAATGGGGGCAAGAGAGTGAGTCAGGCAGAGGGATAGGGAAGGTAGGAGTGAGAGAGAGAGAAACAAAAAGTCAGAGGAAGAGGGAGAGAGTAAAAATCGCACTGAGAAAGCAGAACGGATGAAGAGAGTCAGACAGAGGAAGGGTGGCAATGACAGAGAGTGTCAGGCAGTGGGAGAGGGAGGGAGGGGAGAGAGAGTCACATTGAGTGAGTGAAAATGATGGAATGAGGGAGGGAGATAGTTGGGGACAGATTCGAACCGGTAGAGACAGGGAGCAGGAGAGAGAGAGAGAGAGAAATAGTGCCAGGCGGGTGCAGTCTGGGTGTGTGTGAGTTACAGTGTCGGGGTGTTCCTGT
>NC_057717.1:87138608-87142341 GCF_004010195.1 Chiloscyllium plagiosum | reverse complement strand
TAGTCCCTGAGCCCAGGAGAATTAAACTGTGACTCCAGGGTTTGATGGGAGTCACATGACATGGTTGGGTGTGTCTGTAGCTTTCAGGGGAGGGAGCTATCATTACCCGCATTCAACAGCACCCCAATTTCCCAATGCTTTGGCCAAAATTCCTGAGACAACACTTTCCAGATGTTCCTTGGGGTTAGTGTGGGTTTGTTGGACCGAATGGCCCATTTCCACACTGTGGGGAATCTATGAATTTCGAAGGCATCTGGATGGGTATATAAATATGAAGGGTTTAGAGGGATATGGTCCATGTGCTGGTTAATGGGACTAGATTAGGTTCGGATATCTGGTTGGCATTGATAAGTTGGACTGAATGGTCTGTTTCATTGCTGTACATCTCTCGGACTCTGTCAATGTGCAGGCTATGTGGGTTAGCCATGGGAAATGTAGGGTTATTTTGGGTAGTGAGTCTGGGTTGAATGCACATTGGAGGGGTTGCATGGAATGGACATGATGGACCAAAGAGCCACCTTCCACTCTGTAAGAATTCTTCGAAGCTCCCCACCAAGCCACTCGCCATTTTGCTGTGGAAATGAATCGGTAGTCCTTCAAGTGTTGCTGGTGAAAATTCTGAAATTCCCACCTTTATGGAGTTGTTGGTGTACCTACAAGTCATGGACTGTAGGAGCGGAACAATTCATGTTCAACTGCTATCCAGATATTGTTTACAAGCGCATGCACTACACCACGTACTGTGTGCTCTGCTGATCCATGTCAAACAGGGTGGGGGGGATGACACAGAGGAACACTTGTGTGTTTTAAGCTGTTCAACAATCTGCGCTCTGCTGTTGAAACACAAACTTCTCAGATCAACACCTAGTTTCACAACTCAAGATCTATTTGTTTCAGCCAACCACACACAGGCCAGGCTGAGATTTGTTTGATGAGATGACATAAGTCTGAGATCCAGGAGACACTCTGTTGTTTCTGGGGGAAGGCAGAGGTGCTGAGGCGCAGTTCTATTGAAGTAACACCCAGCAGCCTAACACCAGGTTCCATTGTGATTGAACCCAGGACAGAATTTCCAGCCCTGCCTCCTGAGAACTACCAGTTAATCAGACACTTGCTCACGGAATGCTCCCAGATCCAATCTTAATATCTCTGCTGGGTCTCAGAAGTGGAGCTGTTGTGGACCAGGGCTATTAGTGGGTATACAATCCACAGGGCCATAGGCCGGAGAACAAAGAACAGAGAACAGAGATCATTTACAGCCAAGGAACCGGCCCTTCGATCCAAAACTAATGTCTAAACCTGTCACCCAATTACTAAGCATTTGTATCCCTCTGCTGCCCACAAGCGTCCACATCCTTTTGGTAATGTGGCGACCACAACTGTACAAAGTATTCTAAATCCGGCCGAATCAATATCTTGTATAATTTTAACATGACTTGCCAGCTCTTATAGTCAATACCCCATCCGATGAAGTCAAGCATACTATATGCCTTCTTGATCACGCTATCCACCTGTGCAGCAAACTTTAGGGTACAATGGACCTGCACTCCCAGATCTCTCTGCCCATCAACTTTTCCCAAGGCTCTTCCATTAATTGTATAATTCATCTAGAATTAGTCTTGCCTAAATGCATCACCTCACATTTATCTGGATTGAAGACCATCTGCCACTTTTCCGCCTAACTCTCCAGTCTATCTATATCCTCCTGTATTCTCTGAGAGTCCCATATGTTTTCTGCTACTCCACCAATCTTCGCATGATCTGCAAACTTGCTGATCATTGCAACACTGCCCTCTTCCAGATCATTTATGTATATTACAAACAACAGTAGCCCCAACACTGACCCCGGTGGAACACCACTAGTCACCTTTCTCCATTTCGAGAAACTCCCTTCAACTACTACTCTCTGTCTCCTGTTGCTCAACCATTCTTTGTCCACCTAGCAAGAACACCATGCACACCATGTGACTTCACTTTCTCCATTGGGAACCTTATCAAACGCTTACTAAATCCCATGTATATGACATCAACAGCCCTTCATTCATCTATCAAATTGGTCACTTCCTCGAAGAACTCTATTAATTTGGCAAGGCAGGATCTCCCCCGCACAAAACCATGTTGCCTATCACTCATAAGCCCGTTCCTTTCTAAATATAAATAGATCCTATCCTTCAGTACTTCTCAAGCAACTTTCCAACTACTGAATTCAGGCTCACTGGTCTGTAGTTGCCTGGAATATCCCTGCTACGCTTCTTGTACAGGGGGACAACATGAGCAACCCCCCAGTTCTCCGGCACCTCACCTGCATTTAAGGATACCACAACGATATAAGTCAGGGCCCCAGCTATTTCATCTCTCGCCTCCGTCAACAACCTGGGATAGATCCCATCCAGTCCTGGGGATTTGCCCACATTAATAACCACTAGCCTACCCAGCACAACTTCCCTATTTATGACAATGTGATCTCGACTTATCAAAATTCTATCTCTAATCTCAACATTTATCATGTTCCTCTCCTCAGTGAATACTGATGCAAAGTAATCCTTCAGATTCTCACCCGTTCGCTCAGGTTGTGGAACTACAGGTAGACAGCCCACCACTCCTCTCCCCGCCCCAGACAGGGTGGACAAGGAGATCAATTTAAACAGCCCAGAAAATCCCAGCAATTCTTTCAATCGTCAGTAACAGTCACTCAGGAAGTAGGGTTCTGGACTTGGATAGGCTTCAATCTCAACAAACAAAGACACGGAAGAGGCAGACACAAAAGCCATCTCAGATACAACATGATCCAGAATCAAAGTGTTATTGAGGATTGGATCACGAGTTGGACAGAGCGTGCTTGTATTTCCTGTGCAGGAACAAGGCCAGCAATGAAGCAGAGATCAGACAGACAGCTGTCACAGACACGGCCACCATCACAACTAGCTCTGACTCCACACCTGCAGAACAAAGAGAAACCAATTGTTACTGACGGAAAACAGGGGCAGACAAGGAAATAAGCAGGCAGGCAGCTCCCCAACTGGAAACCTCTCCTGTATCTTTCCATCAACCTCAGGCAGGGGCTCAGTTGCCAGGTTGGTCAGCCCAGTATCCAGAAGGATCAGAGGGCCAAGTGAGGTTTCACCTTTCCACTTCAATCCAGCTTCACTCGCTGCAAGATCCCACATCCCAGTCAGGGAGGGTGGAGTGTGTGGGGTTGGGGGAGAGGGTAGCTCCAACATCGAGAGGGTCAGTGTCCCACAAGCTTCAGGGCCAAAATCTCTCCTTCTGCAGGGAAACATGATCTCTCTTGTGCTACCACAGTTCCCCATATGGCAACAGGCACAAAACTTGGATGCATCCAATGGTGTCCAGTCAAACAAGAGAAATAGCCCATCACCACATGGTGCATCACCTCTCCCAACAACAAAATCCTGAGGGACAGACAGAGGAAAATTACATATTCTGAAGCTTCTGCAGAGTACACGCTTTGTTCCTGGAATCTCGCTGATCCATTGCAGCAACTTTCAGGTGACTGGAGATAAAAATCTGAGGGACACATTCAGAACAACGCAGTATTTATTGACTTGCTCCCAATGTGGAGAACCCAATCAGCAGTCTCCTCTTACCAAGGAGCGTTCATCTCCATAGAAATGGAAGACATCCAGGTCAAACCAGCTCCCAGCAACACAAAGGTGGAAAATGAGTCCTCAGCTTTACTGTCCAAGAGGTAACTGGAGATGGACAAAGGGCA
>NC_057717.1:87107431-87138108 GCF_004010195.1 Chiloscyllium plagiosum | reverse complement strand
CAGGACCCTTAATACTGATTCCCACATTAGAGGGAAATTTGACAAGGGTTGCAATTGATTTTGTTGGGACCCTACCCAAAACAAAAAGTGGGAGTCAGAATTTGATAGCAATAATGGAAGTGCCCACGAGATTTTCAGACAACAAAGCAAAAAGTCACAATTCCGTCAGTGGAGATAAAATGTTCCTGTTACTTCCAATGAGAAGCGAAACTTTAAAAGCAAGCTTTAGTGGATCTTATCAAATTGAAAGGAAATTGAGTGAGGCAAGCTATTTAATAAGAATGTGAGATAGGAAGAAATCTTGTAAACTGTGTCATGTGAATCTGCTCAAAAGGTATTTTGATCGGGTCTGACATTCACAAATAATCTCAGTCAAATGTAGGAAAACCTCATATATCAGAATCCTCAATAATACTAACTCATAACATGTTTTCCAATTTAATTATGCGAAAATGCCATCCGTTTCCCCTACTTCCGTTTTAATTTGGATGATGTAATGCAAATGAAACTAATCATCCAATGAGATCATGGCTGACCTGTGGCCTACCTCCATACGCTTGCCTTTGACCAATATCCATGAATAACATTGCTTCCAAAACATTTATCTACAGTTATATTATAGCAGAAGAAAACTTGGTATTTACGCTTACCACTAAAAATTCTGAGAATCTGAACGTCAGATTCTCCAGTAAATCTCATCCGAACGTAGGCTCAAGATTATAAAGAGTACCCTAAAACTTTTGTGAGCAATTGCTGATGGCAGTTTATTGGAAGAATTACTTCGAAAATATGAGCCCTGCCCATGTGCCTTTGCAATGCAAGTTTGAATGGTAGGGGTCTGCAATTCAGATGGGAAAACTCAGTAAAGTGCTTGGATGAACACTTGAAATGTTATACCACTTAAGGCTATGGTCCAAGTGCTGGAAAGTGGGACTGATGGAAATTTAGTGTCATTTTGGATGGAAAAGCATGACGCACCACAATGCCTCTTGTGTTCTATATGATTCTGTCATTCTAGAATTCTGAAGTGAAGTTTCAGAATTAGTTTCTATTTTTCTCTTTGTTTTGAGGAAATGTTACCACGTATACGTTCTAGCTGCTGATGTGGTCAGTATCTGATTCAGCTTTTCTATTAGAGTGCTCGTTTACAAATAGAATTTCCCAAATGAGTTGTAAAACTGAATGAACAAGGAAAGCAGTGGAATAACAGTGTGCTGTAGAACAGCTCTCAAGGAGCTTGACAACATGAGGGATTGAATAACCAAACAGCTTCAGCAAAATGAAGAGCGTCACGGAAGAGTATATCAAAAGATATTTGGATATTAATGGGACGGATAATATGCGAAATAATGTCAGGAGTGTTGTTTGAAGACAAATTGCGATTAACATTTGAGACCTAATAGGGTCAGATTATTCCAGTCTTTGGTGTATTCGGTTACAGACTTAAATCGTAATGATGTCATATCATTAAAATAAACCTGTTGTCGTAATCTGTTTACTGAAAATGAATTTAAAAATGCAGATGTAACCATAGTGTCCCAGTGGAGAAACCACACAATATAAAATAAGGTCTCTTGAACGATGTCAGCTCCATCTCCAACAGAATTCTCCAATTCCGACAGATTGCCAGGAGCATGAACAGAGAAGTTGTTTCACAAACAACAAAATGCATCTTTCAAGGCAAATGGTGCTAAAGTATACCACACCATCCTTGCTGTTTTTGGTGTTCCCAATAAGTCATGGAACAAATCAATGTGTATAAACCTCTGCATTGGTTCATACCCATTTCCACTCGATGACTGATCAGTATTTTAGTTCCCTTTGCCAGGTGACAGTGTCCTCACTTACTGAGTTTAAAGTAAAGAGTTTGTTAATGAGAAGGCTCCTCAGTAGTGTTCAGTAGTGTTCAGCATTGTCTGTTTCTCTGCATTGTGCCCAATGGGTTTTTATTGAGTTCACGTTGATTGAGTTTGGCTGGGCACTGGCCCCGGCTAGTTCGAGAAGTGTTTAGAAAGACCTCTCTCTCTCTCTGTGACAGTTCAAAGCCTGCTATCGGTCAGATGGGCTTTGTAGCAACCCTTCTCTTCGTGACACCTAGTGTTTCGCATTCCTTGACGTCAAGGTATTGTGTTGGTGTGTCTTGCTCAGGCAGCTTGTTCCAAGTGGGTGTCCAGATATATTGTGCGCAATGGGTGGCTGGAACAGGTCTTTGTGGAGTAATCAATGAACATCAGCACAGAAAGCTTTCACTACCCTGTGTGTTTTAAAAGTCAGTGGTTATGTGGGGGCATGATATTTGTGAGGACAGGTCACTGGGAGGGGTGTTAAGCACAGGTTTCCAATTGTGATGTGTATTGTTGAATTATTTGACTGTCAAACAGACATGTGAGTTGTGTCATTTGTAAAGGATGCAACGTACTGTCCAGTAGGAGAAACACTAAGATCTGGAGTGTGGGAGCAGCAGCTCTCCCTCAGAGGATCAAACACCTTTGTGCAACAGGTTGTTTGACATCATATCCTTTGTTGTGGTTATCCTTTGATGCTCCCTGCACTGTAGTGGTCTATGTGAAGGGCCTCCCATGTACCTTCGTTTGGGATTGTTATTAGTCTTCGGACATCGATTTGGATAATTATGTTAGGTTATTATTGTCGTTATTTAGTTGACACTGACATTTTGGAGATTAATTCCCTTGGATATATTTTGTGACCTAATCACTGCAAGGCCATCGTGTTACACCATGAAGTGCTTTGGGAAACATCTGTTCTTGTCCGTGGTCCACAGGGCTCAGAACGCTGGAAATTGGGTGATACAACAGGATTTGTTACGCTGATGAAAGACAAGTTGGTTTGTTGTGACTGATACACGATTTCAGATATTTGATATTGTGGTTCTGCTCTGAGGATCCAATCAGGATCAAGAACATCCGACCATACGAGGGAAAGGCAGCCCTGTTACTGTGACCTCCAGCTGACCTGATGTTCAGTATTGTGGGACTTGGTGAGTTGGATCTATATCAGAGTCACCATTTGATCCATACTCCATCAGCAACACACTGCTAAAAGAATATGATTCATCTGTCGACCTTGATATAGCCTCATGGCATGGATGATGTTAGTCCAATAGTAATTTCTGACCCAGTGTTCTTGCTTTACTTTGGGCATCTATAAATGGAGCATTGTACTAAGTGTGGAGCATTGACAGGAGAATACATGCAATTCCAATAGCAAGTTTTACTGGGAACATCTTTCTTTGTTGCAAATGGGTCAATAAACTGAAAGGAATATCGGATTCCAGTGTTAATGTGATTCAGTGAGAGTATTTCGATTTGAATTTTTCTAAGTGTGGGATCCAAGCCAAAAAGGAACAACTATACCTTTTGTCCAAGTGTTACTGGGAGCATCTCTCAAAGTAAAGTATGGGTTACTAAGTGCAGAGGAACAACTTACCCCAGTGGTCCCGTATAAGTAGGAGTGTCCCCGACAACAGAATTTAACCGTTTGGTGGGAACTGAATAAAATGGAATGTCTGACCGCAGTGAGAACTCGGACCATAACAATATGAGCCATGCAGTCCTTCATTTATATTCCATTCCCCATTTCTGTTCTGCCACTGGTGGACCTCTGGTTGCAATTTTTAAATATTTCATAGATTGTAATTGGAAAATCGTCACAGCTGGTTGTATATGTTTGGTGCTCAGTTTACGATGTATAATGTCCCAATGGGGATAAGAAGTTGTGATATTTTTCACAAAGTGAAAATGGCAGAGTAAGAAGGTTCATTCAGTAAAATGATCGATAGACATACTATGTTGACTCAAATAACATTTTTGGTACGGGATAATCTTCCAGCAACGTTAGGACAAGTTGTGGGACATGGCCACGCTAATTTAATATCCATGCATTAATAAGGATGATGATAGAGCTGGAAGTGTTAACACTATTTGTAATCTATACCAGTTTCGATTTGGATGAACAATTTTTGAATCTGTAATGCATAATCTTTCCACAGTTAATTTTCCACTAATTGCTGCTCTTCACTTTGTGATGTGCATCCTCCATGTGAGGAAGAGGTTTTGAAAAGGACCGTGCATCAATCAGATTTAAGGCAATATATAAAAATACGAATCGTAATGGGAATAAAAAAATGCCGTTTCAGCATATAATGAACTTCAGTCCCTGCAATAATATGACGATGTTTTATAATTAAGTTGGAGAGCATTACATAAAATTAACAGGAAGAATAAAGATCATTTAACGGAGTCTTTTAACGTACCATACAATTTGCCCCTTCACGATGTGTTCTAAGCCGGAATAAGCATTCCATATTAATACCAATGCCATTGCAGTCTGTTTCATTCGTGAAATAAGATTTCCATATTTGTATCACAAATTCCTTTATACTCTGTATACATTTGTACACTCTTTGTGACTGACACAATTTACAAATCACATTTCCAGAACAGCGAGCATTTTTCTCCTTTTTGTGTGATAATGACATGCACTCTGGGTCTGCCGGGAGGCCAATCTCTGTTACTCATAGCTTGGCTTTTCTACCATGGCTTCCGACATTCCAACACAACCGCGTTTTTGTAATGTATTCAAGTGTGGGACGTGGGTGTCGCTCGCTGAGCACAGCATTTAATGCCTGTCCATCGTTATCCTTGAGAAGGCGATGGTGAGTTCCTTCTTGCACCGGTCCAGCCCTCTTACTGTGGTGTCTAAGGGAGGGAATTCCAAGACTTAGACTCAGTGATGGTGAAGGAACGGTGATATATTTCCAATGCAGGATGGTGAGTGCCTTGGAGGAGTTCTTGAAGGTGGTGATGTTCCCATGTATCTGCTGCCTTTGTCCTTCCAGATGGAAGGGTTGTGGGTTTGGAAGGTGCTATCTGAGCATTTTATGGTGAATTTCTGCAGTGTATCTTGTAGATGGTACACACTTCTATTACTGAGCGTCGATCATGGAGGCAGTGGATGCCTGTGGAGATGGTTCCAATCAATTGAGCGGCTTTGTCCTCGATGACATCAAGTTTCTTGAGTGTTGTTGGGGCTGCACCCATCCAGGCAAGTGGGGAGTATACAATCATACTCCTGAGGGTTGTAGATGGTGGACACGTTTCAGGAAGTCAGGAGGTGAGTTACTCTCTGCTATATTCCGAGCCTTCCTGCTCTTGTAGCCACTGTGTTTATGTAGAGAGTCCAGTTGGTTTTCTGGTCAATGGCCATAAAACAGACAGTTTATCAAGGAGGTACCTATTCATTACCGAGATGGAGCTAATTGCTTTCAAATCGTTTCGAAGTTCGACATTGTGCCTTCCAAGTTTATTCCAAACAGAGTTATTGCTGTTTCTTTCCGTGTGTAACAGTTTACCCTTTGTTGATTCATTCAGTCCATGAACAGTTCCTTACATTGTGACATCTGTAATTTCACGATGGTAACCTTAAATCTCTTTCAACAGCAACTTACAAATCTGCAACCTCCAGCATTCGGAAGAATAATGACAGTCGATGCAGAGAAGCATCGTCAATACAAGTTCCTTTTCAAACCACATTTCATGAAGATTTGGAAATACATTGTCATTCCATCACTGTTGCTGGATAAAAATTTCACAACTCTCCCCGAAAAACATGGTGGGTTTTCCTGCACCCTAGAAAATACAGATGTTTATAAAGTAATGTCTCCAGCAACATCACAAAGGCAGTTCTACCTGGGTAATGAATACTGGCCTCGAAAGCTCTAATTCCATGAGTAATTTTAAAAATATTCACTGTCCCCAAATCTACAACAGTATATCTTTGAAAACGAAGGGTGATTCGTGTCCAGGGGAGTGCCTCATATGCAGAGTGTGGGAAACACAGAAATGTCGGAAAAAGTTGTGCGAGTTTTCCATTTGGTCCTTTAAGCCTTCACTACCATTTAATGTATTCGTGGCTGATCGTGCAATCTCAGTCTCCCCCTTCTACTTTCCCTCCATATCCTTTGATCCCATCAGCTGCAAGAGACACGCCTCGCCCCATCTTGAATATTTCTAACAAACTTGCCACAACTGCTTTCTAGGGGATAGAATTCCACGGGTTCACAACTAGCTGAGTGGAGAAACTCTTCCTCATCTCAGTCCTGAATGGCTTACTATGAGAAAATGTGGACTGCAGATGCTGGAGATCAGAGTCAAGATTGTGGTACTGGAAAAGCACAGCAGGTCAGGCAGCATCCGAGGAGCAGGAGCAATGATATATTGGACATAAGCTCTTCATCAGGAATGGCTGAATAGCTTACGCGTTATTCTTAGACTGTGACCCAATTCTGGACTTACACACCATCGGGAGCATTTTCCCCCATCTCGCCAGTCCAGTCCCGACTCCGATACCCCAATCCTCTCGCTATGAAGGCCAGCATGCCATTAGATTTCCTCACTGCCTGCTGTATCTGCGTGCCAACCTTCAGAGACAGTTCCATCATGACACCCATGTCTCATTGCACCTCACCTTTTCCTAAACTTCCACCATTCAGATCATAATCTGACTTCCTGTTTTTGTGATCCAAGTGGATAACTTCACATTTATCTATAGTATATTGCATTCGCCAAGTATTCACCCCCTCCGCCAGTCTTTCCAAGTCATTCTGCAGCTTTTCCGCATCCTGCTCACAGCACACATTGCCACTCAGCTCAGTGGTGTCTACACATTTGGAGATATTGCATTCAATTCGTTCATTAAAATGGTTAATGTGAATTGTGAACAACCGAGGTCCCAGCTCTGAATCCTGTTGTGCACCACTCCTCACTGTCTTCCACTCTGAAAAGGACCCAGTTATTCGGGCTCTCTGCTTCCTGTCTGACAACCAGCTCTCTACCCATGTCAGTACACTACCTGCAAAACCATGAGCTTTAATGTTCCTTCCTAATCTCTCGTGTGGATCCTTGTCAAAGCTTTTGAAAGCCCAGATAAACATCATTCACTGATTACCCTTTGTCACCCTGGAGAAATATCCAAGGTGAAGTGTTTTCAGGGCATTAGCTCCCCCAGTGGATAATCTATGTCACAGCTTATTTTGCCAGGTGCAAGGATTTCCTATCTCCTGCTGCTCTCAAAGCCAGAAGGTAGATCCTTTTACCTTGATTGTTTTAAATATTCATTGAAGTATCCAACTTGGGACATGGTGTTTGGATTCACTACTGAATATTTCCATGGTTCAGATTGTCAGGATGTCCAGAGGGAGATACTCAATGCCTGGTCATTGGTTCACCCACATGGTGGAGGCCACAATGTGGTATGATTGAATGCCAATATACTGTAGGTCATGTTGTGTGGTGTACACTTCTGGAAGCGATCTCAATAATGGAGGTTTCAACACTGAATGAATGTATTTTGCAAACAATGTCTGTGTTGGCTGTCTCCCATACTTTGTTTTCTGACTGCTGGTGTATTTGTGTAGATGTTATGTTCTTATGGGAAACTCCATTCAGTCAGAGTAACCTACAAAGCTGGTGAAGTCAACCACTGTCAAGCCCAAAAAAGTACATTGAGTACATGACAGTATTTCTGAGAATAATCTGCTGTGCATAGTGGCCCCTATATTATTTACAAGTAAACATGGTTTGTTTATGGAGGTTTATTGCTTGGGTTCAGATTGTTTAAACTTCATATGATGTGGAAGTACAATTACCTTTGTGTTAAAATCCATTACGTACAGCCTGGGGGCAGTCACTAAAAATGTTTGATCATTAAGTTTACATCTCTTTTTCTCCATCTCTCTTACAGTTGGACGAGTGATGACTGTACTCATGGCTCGGGGCAACTAAATGCACCACTCGCTATCTGGTGGCCATGGCTACATCTGATCTACTCTTCATTATATTTGATGTCATACATGATCGGTTTGTTTACTATTATTATCCATGGTGTTTCCTGAACATCACTCCCGTCTGTAGGGTTATCGATGCCGTGAACCACATGACCACTGATTGTTCTGTCTGGCTTACTCTAGCTTTTTCTTTTGATCGATTTTTTGCCATTTGTTTACATCAGATGAAGTCTCTATATTGCACAGAGAAAACCGGATCGAGGGTTCTAGCAACAATGTATATTTTCTTCCCTGTGAAGAACATTCCCATCTATTATCGATTTGAACCTGGAAAGATCATCCACAATGTTCCATGATACTGTTATAACAGCTATAGGTATTATAATAACAGACGCTGGATAAGTTATAAATACTTTGAAATTTTTTTTACATCATTTCTCCCATTCACTCGTACTCTCTTTCTGAATGTCCTGACTGTCAGACATATCATTGAGGCCTTTCAGATGCGTAAGGGACTGAGGAGTCAGAGAAAAACAAAGAATGACCCAGAGGAAGACAGCAGGCAGAATTCTGTGATTTTACTTTCTGCTATATCCGCCAGCTTCATCCTTCTCTGGTTGGGGTATATTGTTTTAGATGAGATTACTTACAGTGTGGAAACAGGCCCTTCGGCCCAACGAGTCCACACTGACACGCCGAAGTGCAACCCACCTATACATTTACCCGTTCTCCTAACACTACGGGCAATTTAGCATGGCCAATTCACTGACCTGCACAACTTTGGACTGTGGAAGGAAACCGGAGCACCCGGAGGAAACCCACGCAGACACGGGGAGAATGTGCAAACTCCACACCGTAAGTCGCCTGAGGTGGGAATTGAACCTGGGTCTCAGACGCTGTGAAGTAGCAGTGCGACCCACTGTGCCAACGTATTGATTTGCATTCTGTAGCTGATGCTCTCTTTCAACAAGTTGGATATATGCTGTGGAATCTAAGCTGCTGCACAAATGCAGTCATTTATGTGGTAAAACAGAAAAAGTTCAGAGACCAGTTAAAGTATGCAGTGAAATATCCCGTTATAAAAACAACTCAATTGATGAATAAATCCAAGTAACTGAGAGGCAACATGGCATGCAGCAGACAAGGAAATGAGTAGTCCACGTGAGGAATGGACTAAAGGAGAAGGAGGAGGAGCAAAATGATAACACTCCTTTTCTGATGGGTGCGGAATGTCTCCATCCGAGGAGCAGAATGAAAGAGACTGCAGGAGCAATACCAGCGTAATGTGCTGTTAGCAATGAGCTGAACAACAAAATTATCACTGGAAGAGGAATGAGACATGCACAAAAAAAACATCCATCCCAAGCAATCCCTTCCCAGTGAGTGAGCCGGATTGTTAAAAACGGTCATGGAGGAAAGTATCATGGTTGATTGCAGGTCAATGTGGGAAAAGCAATGACAGGATCCTCTCGACTCTTCCTCACGGAATTATCTGATCCATACATCGCAACTAAAGGTAAAAAAAAAGGTATCTATTATAAAGAGTAAATAACATTCTGTGAAAACCTGTATCTTTTCATTACAAATGTATTTTCAGCAATACTTTGTCTGTTCCCATTCAGTCCCCCTGGTTTCATGCTGATGTCCCTCACTTTCTTCATTCGCATCTTTCCGCCACTAAGCTGTTGGGTTGTTGGGGAATCCAATGCCTAAACAGAGGGCTTGGTGACAGGTCGGATCTGAAGCTCGGGAATCGGGTCAGATTGTGGGAGATGAGCCGGCATTCTTCGTGCTTCCATGAAAATGTTATGTGGATCTCAATGACTCCATCGAGCTCAGCCGGAGCTGACTCTGGGTGAAGCCTGTTTGCTTGTGGCTTGATATTGGAGGCTGAGATCAATGCAGAAATATACTTGTATCATTACCAAGATTTTTTTTTTCCATCTCGAACACAGTTCTTAAACCCATCCCTGTCTCAGCTCATAATTGCTGAATCAGTCATTCATTCCATTGTTACCTCGGGCTCTTTGTATTCCAGCGCCATATCAGCCTGATACCAGTTTATAAACTCCATACATTTACTTTGGCCGAATTTCCTACACCCTATTGGTTTATTTTATCAACAAATCCCATTTCTTGATCATCCACTGTCCAGAGTGACTTACAAAGGCATGTTGTTCTCCAAATTCTCCATTTTACGTTCTCACTCGTCTATTAAAAATGTTTCAAAGTCATACATTGATTTATTTGCTTTCCTGGACTGATGTAAATCTTGTTCTATAAAATCTGCGTGCAAGTTTTAAATGTTCAGCTATAATGTAATATTACCAGCTGGTGTGATAGTCAAAGAAATTACAGCTTTCATAGCATTCAGTCACAAAGTCATAGACCCATCGAGATGAACAGCATAAAAACAGACCACTCAGTCTAACTCGCCCATGCTAACCAGATATCCTAACCTAGTTTAGTCAGATTTGGCAACACTTGGCCCATATCCCTCCAAACCCTTCCTATTCATGTACCCATCCAAATGTCTTTTAAATGTTGTAATTATACCAGCTCCACCACTTCCTCTGGCAGATCATTCCACTCACGCATTACCGTCTGTGTGAAAAAGTTGCCAGTTAGGTCCCTTTTAATTTTTTCCCGTTTCACCCTAAACCTATGCTGTACTCCCCCAACCCAGGGAAAAGACCTTGTCTATTTAACCTATCGATGTCGTCAATGATTTTATAAATTTCTGTAAGGTCACCCCTTAGCTGCCAACACTCCAGGAAAAACATTCCCAGCCTATTCTGCCTCTCCCTGTGGCTCAAATGTGTGAGGCCTCATCCTCAACCTCAGGACCCTGCAACCACACTGGATCAATGTGGATTTCACCAGCTTCTTAATTTCTCCTCCCCTCACCTTAACCCTTTTCCAAGCCTCCAACTCAGCACCATCCTCTTGAACTGTCCCACCTGTCCATCTTCCTTCCCAACTATCTGCTCCACTCCGGCCGATCACCTTCTCCTCCAGCTTCACATACCTATCACATTCCCAGCTACCTTCCCCACGGCCCAACCCCTCTCCCATTTATGTCTCGGCCACTCGTCCCATAAGCCTCAATCCTGATGAAGGGCTTATGCCCGAAATGTCAATTCTCCTGCTCCACGGCTGCTGCCTGACCTGCTATGCTTTTCCAGCACCACACTCTCGACAACAATATTTATTTCCCTGAGATGTTTAATACTCATTTATTTCTCAACAGTCACAACTGAGGCAAAATATTCATTTAAATAGTCCCATCTCTTCAACTTCAACACAAGCGCAATCTCATTGATTCTCAGATGGGTCCACTCTCTGTCAATTTTCTCTCTTGCTCTTATTGGACTTGCAGAATCTTTTTTGGATAGTCTTTAACCTTATCTGGTAAAGATATCTCATCCCATCTTTGCCTCCCTGGCTTACTTCTTAAGAGTGCCAGTGCTCCCTTTAAACTCAGCAAGAGATTTATTTGACCCCAGTTACCTACATCTGATATCTGATTCCTTTTTTGTCTTGACAAGAACTTCAATAACTGTATTCTTCCTTGCTTCCGAACTTTACTAACCTTACCTTTCACTCTCACAGGAACATTATGTTTCTGAACCCTCATTAGCACACGATTGACGGTCTGCCATTAGCCAGTCATCCTTTTATCTGTGAACACTTTACTCCAATCTACTTTTAAAAGCGCATTTTCTATTCACTTAAAATGTGCCTGCTCCAGTGAAGATCTTTAACTTCTATGGAAGACTTATCCCAACTTCCATAATAGATTTAAAACTGATTTTATTATGATCACGAGTTGCAGTGTTTCCCCAGTAACACTTCAGTCACGTGCCTTTCCATGTTTCCGAAAAGTCATCGTTATGGCTCCATTTCACAGGGTTAGCACTATTGCCTCAAAGCAAGAGAGACCAAGTTCGATTCTACCCTCCAGCTACTGAGTTTTAGTGGGGTTTGCACATGCTCCCCGTGTCTGCGTGGATTTCTTCCACAATCCAAAGATGTGAAAGTTCGGTTGGTTAACCATGTTAAAGAACACCATAGTGTCCACGGATGTGTAGGCTGAGTGTATTGACCATCTTAACATACGTCATAGTGTCGACCGATGTGTCTGTCGGGTGTGTTAGCCATGTTAATTTATACCATGGTGTCCACGGATGTGTAGGTTGGATGTGTTAACCATGCTAAATTATATACCATAGTGTCCACAGATGTGTTGGTTGGGCGTGACAGCTATGCTAAATTGCACCATAGTGTCCAAGCATGTGTCGGCTTGGTGTGTTAGCCAAGGGGAATATAACATCAGGGATCCTCTTCCGAGGGTCGCTGTCGAATCGTTCTTCTGAATGGCCGTTTTCCACACCATATGGATTCTATAAATTTCAGGTTTAGCCCTGTCTCGAGTTGGAGCATTTATGCATTGATAAAGAAAAATTATCTTCACCATATTTAACAGGTTCTTCACCATCCAAACCATTTACACGATGACCGTCCCTGTCAGGGTTTGAAAAATTAAAATCCCTTACTTTTACAACCTTACAATTCTTACAGATATTAAGATATCAACTTATTTGCTTCTCAATTTCCTTCTGACTATTGAGCGTGGGGTGGGGGTGGGGGGTGGGGGCTATAGTACAATCCACGAAGGTGATCCCTTTCGTATTTCTAATTATAACCCATATGTGCTCACTAAGTGGTCTCACAGAAATATCTGCTCTAATTCCAATAGTAATGTTTTCTGGTCACATGACACTGGTTATAGCCCAACAGGTTAAGTTAAAACCACAAATTTTCAGAGCCATGCCACTTCATCAGGTGAACTGTAGCCACATCACGGCCCAATTTTCGGGGGAGGTGGTGATCCATGTGACCGGGGATTGATCCACCCCCCCACCCCCCCCGGAGGAATGGTAATCAATATGATATGTGTTCGATTAACCCTCCTAGAGGACAGTGTAATCAATGTCATCGGGGATTGACCCATTCCTCTGGAGAAATGGTGATCAATGTGATGGAGGAGTTATGCTCCCCCCACCCCCAACAGAGGACTGGGTGATTGATGTGATTCGGAATTGACACACTCCCTGGAGGACTGGGTGATTGGTGTGATGGGGATTGATTCCATCCCACTGGATGACAGATACCCCACCGATGTTTCTTCTCCCTCTGCCGCTGCTGCCCTGACCCTGGATGGACAGGCAGGAGGATGGAAGAACACAACAAGCCAGGCAGAATCAGGAGGGGAAGAATGCGATATTTCGGGTGTAACCCTTCTTCAGGGCTGTGGGTGGGTGTAGGGGAGCTGCAGATAAACGGGGTGGCACCCACATCGAATGGGCACTCATCATCCTCAAATACTTTCTATAACTCCAACTAGACCCCACCCAAAATAACATATTCCCGTCTCCACCCCTCTCAGCCTTCAGCAATGACCGTTCCCTCCAACATTTCTTGGATGGCACTACTCTCCCTGCTGACACCCCTTGAACCCGGAGATACTTCCCCTGCAACTGGAAAAGATGCAAAACATTCCGGTACATCACCCCTGTTACCTCCATCCAGGGCGCCCAAACAGTTCTTCCAGGTGAGACAGAGGTTCACCTGCCTTTCCTCCAATCTAATTTCATGCATTAGGGACTCCCGGTGTGGTCTTCTCTACGTCGGGAAGATCGAATATAAACTCAGGGAATGGTAAACCGAGAATCACAGCCGGGCCCGCAGGGGCCAATCAGACCTTCCAGCCATCGCCCATTTCAATTCATCTTACCACTCCCTTTCTGACATGACCATCTTTGGCCTCCTCCAGTGCCAAAACGAACCAAAGCTCCAGGTGAAGGAACAACACCTCACCTTCCGCCTGGGCAGCCTACAGCCCAGAGGACTCAACATTGAGTTCTCCATTTTCAAATAACCTCCCTTCCCAACCCCTCCCCTTCCCTTCATCTGCTCCCTGCCACCAAACGGATCCATTCCTCGCATTGACCAACCAGGTTGTACCCTCTTGCTGTCTTCACCTATCCCCAATTCACCACCTTGCCCCAGCCTCCCCCTTTATCTGCGGCTCCCTCACACTCACCCCAGTCCTGAATAAGGATTAAACCCAAAACATCGCCTTCACCCCCTCCTGATGCAGCCTGGCGTGCTGTGTTTTTCCAGCCTCCTGTCTGTCTACTTTCGATTCTCGTATATGCAGTTATTTTTTGACTCTGAGACTCAGGATACCTGCTCGCAACTAAAACTCTTCAGCTGCCGATTTCACCCATTGAGGGTGACGCAGTCAGAGGCATTGATTCATCAAATTTTTAATTCATTCATTCATCCACCTTCCCTCATGGATAAACTGTACTCCATTACAGAGATAGACCCACACACACAGAAGCTCATATGGAAACTCACATGGACATAATCACCAACACTGTACCACTTTAAACACAAGAGGGATAGAAGTGGTTTAACCAAAGTTACATGGGTACAGCATCCAAAACAACAGAGACCCCACTGGACAGAGACAAAGGCACAGAGAGGCACACGTACTGATATACATTAACACACACAGACAGACAGAGAAACAGAGACACAGGCACACACACACACATATATACACATATAAATATACAGATCAACACAGACATACACCCACGCACACATATGTACAGACCGACATACGCATAAAGACTGACACACACAGACAGATACACAAACAGTTTGACACACTAAGACACACATATATGGATTAATGTCGACACAAAAACGCAAATAGAGCAACACACACAGACACAAGCACACACGTATACAGACTGACAAAATACTTACAGAGACAGAAACAAACGAATCCATACACACATGCACTCATAAACACATGCATGCATATATACACATGAAGGAATACACAGTCACAGAAACACACATACAGACAGAGAGATTCACATACACACACCGGAAGCATACATCTGCAGATGCACACGCTCATACAGAAACATGGACACACATACTGACACGCACACACAGAAATACAAAGAAATGTACAGACAAACATGGAGGCATACATACACAGAGACAGTCATGCGCATACAGAACACAAAGAAACACACATATGCAGGCACATACAAAAACACGAAAACACACACATTGACACACATACAGGCACACAGAAACTCACGCAGACAAATTCTGTGTGTGGTAACTGACACTTCCCTGAGTTTAACCATCTTTATGACTAATGGACAGAGATCAACCAAGATTCAAAACTGAGTTTGGATGTGACAAACCAGTCACAGGTTGCAGACATCAGGACTTCAACAGGTTGAACTTCAGGAAATAAAACTGCTGCTGAAAAAGATTGAATATGCCTCAATATCAGGCCAAGGAATATAACCACTCAGTCTGCCACTGCCATGGTCACCAGGTGATGCATTTGAAGATACCAAACTTTCTTTGAACCAGAATCACAATTATCAATGTCTGAACTGTGTCACAGCAAAATAGTAAGGAAACGTTGGCATCAAGCTGCCAGTCAGAGCTGGCAGTCTGATTCAGGACCCTGAGATTTTCAGATGTTGAACACTGCCAAGAGCAAAAAACAACATCTTTCTTTCTGAAAAGCCAAGAAGTTAAAACTTTAAAAGGTGAAGATCAGTGGGTGGAAGCAGAAAGAGTGAAGGACAACTGGCTGATATCAGACTGAGTAGGGGTTTTGGGCGATAACAAAGAATGTTGCAAAACCAGCCAAAATGGGCCAAACCTCTGGCATTGATTCTGAATCCTTTCAGAATGGGGAGGCTGAATTTCCCAGCCCTGAGGCCATCTGTAGGATCTTCCTTTCCAAATGTTTCCCAAAGAGACTGCATTATTAAAATTATTGTTTCCCAATTGAAATGAACTTTATTCAAACCATCACAGGACAGGAAGGCGTGGGCCGCCATCTTTGTGAGATGGATATGCACAACATTTCTGACCCATCCTTGATGATTTACTGATTAAAAATGAGTTTATATCTGTTGATTAGTGACTTCAATGTGAGCGAGATTAAATTTTCTATTCTGTCTTGAGATGCTTTTATTTCCATTTCGTCTTTGTGCAGAAGGATGGCACCTGCCACTTACTCTCAGAGTTGGGACAGGGTGTATCCTCGATGAGGAGGGGATGATGCCATCAAGACAATACAAACTACTGCTTCCATCAACCTCCATACACAGCGCCACCATTAGATTTGAGTCCAAACATGGAACGCTCCAGGTGCTGGGTCCAGAATGTGTTCAGAAGTGGACTTGGAGGAGGCCATTTGGCCCCTTGAGGCCGTTCTCTCATTCAGTAAAATCGTAGGTGACCTGATTGTGACGGTGACCCACTCTCATGCCAATGTCACACCCCGAATCATAGGGAGGGAGGCAAAAGACAGATTATCCTCACGTCAATTTTTGGGAAAATACCAGGATCAATTATTAAGGAAGTAGTGTCGACAAATTTGGAAAATAACAAAATCATCAAGCCGAGTCAGTATGGCTACATGAAAAGAAAATTCTGTCTGACTAATTTATTACCATTTTTCAATGCAGGTTGGACAGAGGAAAACCAATAGACGCATTGTATTTGGAATTCCGGAAGGTGTTTGACAAGGTCCCTGACAAATGTTAACCCTTAAGATAACAGCCCAAGGCATTAGAGGTGATATATTGGTGTGGGTAGATAATTGGTTAATGGGCAGGAAATTGCGAGTGGGGATAAGGGGGTTCCTTTTCAGTCTGGTGACCTATGACCAGCAAGGAATGTGACTGTTTCCAATGTAAAATACTGACTTGGAGGAAGTAAGTGAATATACTTTAGACAACGTATGGACGGCACAAAAATGGGTGGAAAGGCAGGTTGTGAAAATACTATAAAGAGTCCACAGTGAGCTACGGACTACTCGGTTAACCAAGTGGGCAAAAAGTTGCCAAATTAAATATAATGTGGGAAAATTTGTATTTGTTAATTTTGGAAAGGGGAACAAAGAAAAAAAATGAAATTAGAAAAAAAACTGCAGAAGACTGCAATACGAAGAGACTTGATGGATCTTATGTGGGAAACGCAGAAAGCTTGCACAGAGGGAGCAGCGGGTCATCAGGAAGGCTCGTGGAATGTTGGCCCTTATATCAAGGGAATTGGATTGTAAGAGTCAGGAAGTCTGACGGTAACTATTCAAGGTGCTGGTGAGATCAGAGCTGGAGTACTGTCAGCCGTTTTAGTTACTTTATTTCTGGAATGATTCGGCGGAGCTGGGGACTGGGGTTGGACTGGGGTGAACACAGTTAAAAACCCCACAACACCAGATTATAGTCCAACAGGTTTATTTGGAGGCACCAGCTTTTGGAGTGCTGCTTCGTCTTCTTGGAGCTGCACAAGCATCTGATGAAGGAGCAGCGCTCCAAAAGTTAATGCCTCCAATAAACCTGTTGGACTATAACCTGGTGTTGTGGGATTATTAACTTCTTTTAAGGAAATATGTCATTTCATTGCAGACGGTTCATGGAAGGTTCCCTAACATAATACTGGTATGGAGGGATTGTCTTATGAGCAATGATTAATCAAGTCGGTTATATATTCACTGGAGCTGAGGTAAATGAGAATTGATTTCAATCAAACATATCAGAGTTTTAAGAGGCGAGACAGAGGAAGTGCTCAGTGGATGTTTCCTCTCATGGGAGAGTCCAGGATCAGAGGGAGTAGTCTGAGAATAAAGGGATGCCAACTTAAGTCTGAGATGAGGAGAAATTCTTCTCTGAGGGTTAAGAGTCTTTGGAACTCTTTGGCACAGGGAGCTGTGGGGGCAAGGTCCTCGTGTGTGTTTCAGGATGACATAGATCGATTCTTGAACAGTCAAAGAATCAAAGGTTTGGGGGAAAGGTCAGAAAAGTGGACGTGAAGGATGTCAGATCAGCTGTGATCCAATGGAATGTTGCAGCAGGGTCGCGGGGCCGAATGGCTAACTCCTGTTCCTGGTTCTTCTGGGATTATTACCCAACATGGCAGGATGTGACCAATTGAATCCCACAGGGGTCTGTCTCACAGCTGTGTTCAAATTATTCACACTATTTATTACCAACCTAGATAATGGCACAGTTATATAGAGCACACAGCACCAAAACCAGATCCTTCAGTCTAACCAGTCTGAGCCAACCATAATCCCAAATTAAATTAGTGCCACATGGAGTCCAAAACCTGCTCATTATTTTGTGTATGGGAGTGTTTTAGATATTGTAGATGAAAGCATAAAATTACAAAGGGATATTAATAGGCGAAGGTAATTAGCAAAACTATGGAGCAAATGTAATGTTATCAATTTAAGATAGAAAGGGGCTGGATGTGGGAACTGTATCGATGGTACGAAGATAAATACAGCGATGTCCAAAGAGAATTGGGCGTTCAGTGCATGTAACTTTAACATGTCACAAACATTTGTGGAAAATAATCAAAGCGGCTAATGGAATGCTGACTTTTATATCGAGAGCTGAAAACGTGTTGCTGGAACAGCGCAGCAGGTCAGGCAGCATCCAGGGAACAAGAGAATCGACGTTTCGGGCATAAGCCCTTCTTCAGGAAGAAGGGCTTATGCCCGAAACGTCGATTCTCCTGTACCCTGGATGCTGCCTGACCTGCTGCGCTGTTCCAGCAACACATTTTCAGCTCTGATCTCCAGCATCTGCAGACTTTCTCCTTTTATATCGAGAGGACTGGAGTACAAGGATGTAAGAGCTATGCTGCAGTTTGACACAATCCTGCTTAGACCCGACTTGGTGCACTGTGAGCAGATGTTGATGCCTTGCCTTAGTAAGGATATATTGATCTTCGAGAGCATTCAACACAGGTTAACAAGAATGATATCTAAAGTTCAGGCTTTAACTTATGAAGCTGAAAAATGTGTTGCCGGAAAAGCGCAGCAGGTCAGGCAGTATCCAAGGAGCAGGAGAATTGCCGTTTCGGGCATAAGCCCTTCTTCCTGAAGAAGGAGTTATACCCAAAACGTCGATTCTCCGGCTCCTTGGATGCTGCCTGACCTGCGGCGCTTTTCCAGCATCACATTTTTCAGCTCTGATCTCCAGCATCTGCAGTCCTCACTTTCTCCTAGTTGACTTTAACTTATGAAGACAGATTATATAAAGTAAGCCTATTTTGTCTGGAATTTAGAAGATTAATTTATGATTAGATGAAAGTCTTCGAAATATTTTATCCACAGCCCTATCTTTACACCCCTCCCCCAGTCTGTATGTATATGCATGAATGTGCATGTGATTGCATTTTTGAGTGTGTAGTAACAAGATCCCACTATCACGAGTCACAGCGTGAAGCAAACATTAAAGAGAGAGATGAAGGAGTTGAGGTTCCGTTAACAGACACCCTGTACGACATAATGGTGCAGGAAAAATCTAAACAGGCGAGGATCAAGCAGACGTATTCAGTCCTGAAAGCCTAATGACTTACAGAAAAGGAATCAGAATGTGTTCCTGAGGGTTATTATTTTAAAGAATCCTAAGATGAAAATGGAGAGCACAGCATGTTACTGCAGAGGAGAAATGGGCAGATGTGCGCTAGACTGTATTGCCGGGAGCGTACTGTTATGGAGATGAAGATATGTACTATACCATTGAGAAAGTGTGAAAGTTGAAAAGCTGGCAACCACCTGTCATGTGACTGAGTGCAGGCAAATGAGTGTACTGGACAAATTGAAGATGTAAGTTTTGAGCTGTAGCTCAGGTAATGAGTTATTTTCACAACCATGCAAATTCATCCACTCAATTTAAATTTTGCCCCAAGATACAAAAACCCAATCGAATTTGAATTTTACTATTTTGACAACATTAAACCAATGACATGATCCGATGTTTTGGAATACAAAAATCAGGCAGTTAGCCAGAGCAAGTGCACGTACTGCCATCGGTAGGCTGCCCACAGACCCTCTCTCTAAAAGATACCTTCTTCACATGAAACATCTTTGCAGCAGAAGACCAAGATGACACAGGAACTATACAGACAGAGGAAGCTCATCATCCGAATTTGACAACTGGTTTTGAAAATTGAATTGCTGTAAATGGTATAGGGATTTTGTTTTATCAGTATATTGGTGCAGAATGGGAGGTATGTCAAAAATGTTCAGAGAAAGGAGGCTTACACTTGTAGACAGTTGTTGTTTAATGTTCTCTTTTCAAGTTAAATAATAATGTTTTTTTCTTTAAACAGTGGAATTTGGGAGTTCTCCGTCACTCATACTTTAACAAATCATGAGGCACGTTAAGCGTTTCTGTGTGTTTGCTTTAATTAGCAGAAGGGTTCAGCCTGTGTCATAACAGTTTGGTGTCTCGGGTCTGGGATTGGACAGGTTTGGACAGATGCACCCTCAGATTTGGCCATATTTGAACGGATTTGGGGTACAAAAGATCCCAGAAGATTCAAACACTTTCCGATTAGTGTCTAACATCTTTAAATTAAACGTACGTGAGACAATTTGTTTATTTTCAGTTACTTGTGTTTGGTTCACTTAAAAGTGAGAAGAATGGCTCTTCAAATTGTTGAAGAGGCCCTGGGGTTTGAAGATGATTCCTTAATTTACCAAGAAAATTTATAAAGAATACAAATGACCATACTTTTAGATGTAACAAAGAGGATAGAATTGTGCTTAACCAATGACAAAAGTAAAGCTGAAATGTCATCTACTGTGTCTGTTGCTCCCGATCTAGTCTCCTCTCCATTGGAGAGACAGGACACCGACTTGTGTAATACTTCAGAGAACATCTCTAGGACACATGCACTGAACAATCCAACTGCACTGTGGCTGAACACTTCAATTCCTATCCCATTTCACCAATGGCATGCAGGTCCTGGGCCTCCTCCACCGCCACACCCTAACCACCCAACGCCTGGGGGTTGAATGCCTCATCTTCGAATTTGGGACTCTCCAACCACACGGGATCAATGTGGATATCATCAGTTGCTTAATTTCCCTTCCCCCATCTTACCTCCGATCCAACCCTCCAACTCAGCACCACCCGCTTGACCTCTCTGTCCTGTCTGGCTTCCGTCCCACCTAACCACGCTACCCTCATTTCCAACCTACCGCCCAGTGGGCTGTGTTTTTGTAGCAGGTCACTTTTCAACTGTGGGTTAACACACTGTACAGTCCATCTGGATGATGTCGTGATTTTTCATGAGACCTGGAAAGATCACATGGTACGGCTAGCAGAGCTCTTTGAACGATTAAGATAAGCAAAACTGGTTATAAACTTACAGAAAACAGAAATCACGAAAGCAGAGGGGACGTTCTTGTAACATAACATTGGCCATGGAAGTTTTCCCCTGAGGAACACAAAGAAAAAGGCTGACAAGTAATTTCCATGACCAACCTTGAAGAAAGAGGTGCTTCAATTGTGGAGACTAAGCAAATTCTACCAAAACGTTGATCCAAACCTCTGGAATGTGGTGGCAACGTTAACAGGTTTGTTGTAGAAGAACACAAAATTTCGTTGGACAGAACAATGTCAAGAGTCATTTGACAATTTAAAAACAGTTTTAACCACTGCACCAGTTTTAGCTATACCAAACATTCTGTAAGCCTTCAAAGTTGCAATCGATGCTCATGACACAGGAGTTGGATCTGTACCGCTAACGGAAGATGATGATGGAATTGAATGGCCAGTCGGTTACTTTTAAAAGAAACTCAACACCCACCAGATAAAATCCTCTCCCATAGAAAAGGAATTACTGAGTTTGGTACTGGTCTTACAACATTTTAATCTGTATGTCATGAATAATGTGTCAAGGTCGGTTGTGTGCATGGATCACAATCTTCTGACATTCTTGGAACGCTTTAAAGACAAGAATATGAGAGTAGTTCATTGGATCCTTATGTTACAGACTTTTACTTTACAAATTGTACATGTTGCGGGTCATAAGAATGTGATAGCAGACGTGTTATCGTAGATTTAACGGTTAATTTATGAATAAGATTAAACAGACACCAACTATATATATATATATATATATATATATATATATATATATATATATATATATGCATATGTGTGTGTGTGTACGTGGAAAAGTTAACATGAAGTTATATTAATATCCTGTGTATTTCATGGTAATAGGACTGAAAAATATAAAAATAAAGAAGCCATCTTTTCATTTTGGTTTTTATTTAAGGGGGGGGGGTACTGTACCTTGAAAACAGAGTGGAAGCTGAAAATCTGTCGATATCTGTCATGTGACAGACTGCAGGCACAGTGTGTACTGAATAATTTAATGATATAACATTTAGCTGAAACCTCAATAGCTTTTTTGCTTTACGCTCCCAATATACTAATATCCAATGAAATTTGAATTTTACTGTTTTGACAACATTGAGCCACAGTGACAATCCGATATTTTAGAGTATGAAAAACAGGCATTTCGGAAAGATAGCCAGAGAAAGTGCACCATTTGATTGTTGAAAGAATTCTATTCACCACATTCTCTTTCTCGTATGAAACATCTTTGAAACCATTGACCGAAGATGACCCAGGGAGATTGAAAATTAGAGGAAAATCGACTCTGGAGAGAACAGTCGTTGTCTGGTATTGAAAACATTATTTTTCTGTCAATGTAATAGGGGTTTATTGGATCAGGAGATTGTTATAGAGGGGGAGGAAGATCACAAATCTTGAAGAGAAAGGAGACATGGAGTTGTAAATAGTTCTTGCTTAATGTTCAGGATTTTTTAAGAGTTGAAGAACATAATTGGCGTGTTGTGTTAAATAGTGGAATTGGGTCCTTCTCTGTCACTCCTTCTTTAGCAGATTATGATGTGCATTAAGATTTTATGTGTGTTTGGTATAATTAGTAGAGGCGTTTAATGCCGTGTGGTAACATACTCTGTAGCATGTTGTAAATATGGCTAACAAACTTTATTTCATTGCTTTATGAACGTGTGCATGACTGGTTAGCCAAGGAGGTTTTGTGAACAGTCCCATCTCCGACAGTGCTGAAACTGACACACAAACCTCACGAGACCCAATCCCCTCCCTCAGCCCGAGATCCAATCCCTCTCCCTCTGTGCAAGACCTAACATCCACCCTCACCTCCAGACCCAATCCCAGTCCTCAGTCCTAACCTATCACCACGAATCCCCAGACCTAATCCCCTACCTCAGCCCAAGACCCAAAACCCTTCTTCAGCACCTGACCCAGTCCCCTTCCACAGCCGCAGGCCCAATCCCTTCCCTCAGCCCCAGACTCAAGACTACTCCCTCTTCACCTGGTCAAATTCTCCATCTTCAGCGACTGACCCACTTCCCCCTCCCTCAACCCCAGACCCAATCGCCTCGCTCAGCCCAGACCCAATACCCCTCCCTCATCTCCAGCCCCTATTCCAAGCCCTCAGCTCCAGATTCGCTGGGTATCTAGGGAGGAGGTGTTGGAGGCTTTGACTTTGATCTTTGAATCGTCATTCCTACAGGTTTAGTACCAGAGGACTGCAGGATTGCAAATGTTACTCCCTTGTTCAAGAATGGCAGTAGAAATGGCCCAGGTAATCATAGACCAGTGAGATTTGCATCTGTTGTAGGAAAACCTTTCGAAAGGATTATAAGAGATAAGATAAATTATCATCTGGCAAGCAACAATTTGATTGCAGATAGTCAATCTGGCTTTGTCAAGGGCAGGAGAAAGTGAGGTCTGCAGATGCTGGAGATCAAAGTTGAAACTTTATTGCTGGAACAGCACAGCAGGTCAGGCAGCATCCAGGGAACAGGAGATTCGACGTTTCGGGCACAGGCCCTTCTTCAGGAATGAGCAGAGAGTGTTCAGCAGGAGAAGATAAAAGGTAGGGAGGAGGGACTTGGAGGAGGGGAGTTGGAAATGTGATAGGTGGAAAGAGGTCAAGGTGAGGGTGATAGGTCGGAGTAGGACGGAGGCGGAGAGGTCAAGAAGAAGACTACAGGTCAGGAAGGCTGGGGGGGGGAGTTGAAATGCTGTGCCACAGGTTGGTTGGGTTGGTTCGTCCGGGTGGCCCAGAGGTGCTCTCTGAATCGCTCCGCAAGTAGGCGGCCTGTCTCCCCAATATAGAGGAGGCCACACCGGCTGCAGCGGATGCAGTAGATGATGTGGGTGGAGGTGCAGGTGAATCTGTGGCGGATATGGAAGTTTCCCTTGGGGCCTTGGAGAGAAGTGAGGGGGGAGGTGTGGGCGCAAGTGTTGCACCTCCTGCGGTTGCAAGGGAAGGTGCCGGGAGTGGAGGTTGGGTCGGTAGCTGGTGTGGATCTGACAAGGGAGTGGCGGAGGGAGTGGTCTGTACGGAAGGCTGGTAGGGGAGGGGAGGGAAATATATCCTTGGTGCTGGGGTCTGTTTGGAGGTGGCGGAAGTGACGGCGGATGATGCGCTGTACATGGAGATTGGTGAGGTGGTAGGTGAGGACCAATAGTCCGTGTATCACAAACCTCATTGAGATTTATGAGAAGGTGACCAAGGATGTGGATGAGGGTAGAGGGAGCGCAGTTGACGTGGTATACATGGACTTCAGTAAAGCCTTTGATAAGGTTCCACGTGGTAGGCTGTTCAAGAAAATGCAGAGGCATGGGATTGGGCGTGATTTAGCTGTTTAGATTAGAAACTGGCTTTCAGTAAGAAGTCGGCGTGTGGTGGTTGATGGGAAGTAGTCATCCTGGAGGCCAGCTGCTAGTTGTGTGCCACAAGGATCTGTTTTGGGACCGTTGTTCCTTGTTATTTTTGGAAAGAACTTAGATGCAGGCATGGGGGATGGGTTCGTAGGTTTGCAGATGACACTAAAGTCGGTGGAGTAGTGGACAGTGTGGAAGAATGTTGCAAGTTGCAGGTGTACTTCGATAAACTGCAGAATTAGGATGATAGATGGAAAATTTTGTTCAATGCAGCTAAACGTGAGGTGAATTACTTTGTGAAGAATAACAGGAATGCAGAATACTGTTGTAATGGAAAGATTCTTCGTAGTGTGGAAGTACTAAGGGATCTTGGTGTCCATGTCCATAGATGCCTGAAAGTTGCCACCCAGGTTGATAGTGCTGTTAAGAAGGCATACGGTGTGTTAGGTTTAATTGGTAGAGGGATTGAGTTCCGTAGCCATAATGTCATGCTGCAACTATAAAAACGCTAGTGTGGCCACACTTGGAATATTGTGTACAGTTCTGGACACCCCAGAAGGATTGGAAAAGTTGCAGAGGAGATTTACCAGGATGTTGCCTGGTCTGGAGGGAAAGTCTTATGAGGAAAGGCTGAGAGACTTGTGTCTGTTCTCATTGGAAAATGAAAATAATGCTAATCTACTTAACCTCTCTTCATAGCTAGAACCCTCCATACCTGGCAACATCCTGGTGAGCCTCCTCTGCACGGTCCAAAAATCATTACCTTTTGGCAATGTATCGACCAAAACAGTCTGTAATATAAGGTTCCCCATCAGCGGACGATGAGGAACATTATCAAATGCCTTACTGAAGTCCATGTAAATGTCATCTACAGACCCTCGCCCATCAATCAACTTTGTCACTTCTACAAAAAATTCTATTAAGTTGGTAAGACATTATCTTCCCTGCACAAAACCATGTTGCCTATCACTGATAAGTCCATTTTCTTCCAAATGTAAACAGACCCTATCCCTCAGCAACTTCTCCATCAGCTTCCTACCACTGACATCAGGCTCACTGGTCTATAATTACCTGGATTATCCCTGGTACCCTTCTTAAACAAGGGGACCACCTTATCAATTCTTCTGTCCTCTGCGACCTCTCCCGTGTTCAAGGATTCTGCAAAGATATCTGTAAAAGCCTCAACTATTTCCTCTCTCACTTCCTTCAGTAACGTTGGATAGATCCATCCGGATCTGGGGACTTGTCCAACTTAATGCCTTTTGGAAAACCCAACGCTTCCTCTCTCCTTTTGCCGACTTGACCTAGAGTAATCAAACATCTATCTCAAACCTCAACATCCGCCATGTTCATATCTTCCCTGAATACCAATACAAAGTACTCATTAAGAATCTCAACCATTTTCTCTGACTCCACACAGATCTTTCCTCCATTGTCCTTGAGTGGGCCAACCCTTTCTCCAGTTACCCTCTTGTTCCTTATATGAATAAAAGGATTTAGGATTTTCCTTAACCTGTTTGTTAAACATATTTCAAGACCCCTTTTAGCCTCTTAATTCCTCGTTTCAGATTGGTCCTACATTCCCGATATTCTTCCAAAGCTTCATCTGTCTTCAGTTGCCTCGACTTTATGTATGCTTCCTTTCTCCTCTTAACTCGTCTCGAAATTTTACCTGTCATCCATGTTTCCCTAATCTTGTAATTTCTTTCCCTCATTGTCACAGGAATATATGTCTCCTGACTCGAATCAACTTCTCTTTAAAATCCTCCCACATTTCCAATATGGATTTCATTCCAAACAGCTGTTTCCAATCAACATTCCCCAATTCCTGCTGAATTTTGGGATAGTTGGCCTTCCTCCAAATTTTGCACTGTTCCTTTTGGACGACTCTCAACTTTGTCCATGAGTATTCTCAAACTTACGGAATTGTGATCTTTATTCCCAGAGTAATTCCCCACTGAAACTGCAACCACTTGGCAGGGCTTATTCAATCACACCAGGTCCAGTGTGGCCCCTTCCTGAGTTGGACTATTTAAATACTGCTATAGAATACCCTCCTGAATGTTCCGTACAAATTCTGCTCCACGTAGACCGCTAACAATAAGTGAATCCCAATCAATATTGGGAAAATTAATTTCTCCAATCACCATCACCCGGTTGCACCTACATCTTTCCATCTTTCCATGGTCTGTTTACATATTTGCGCCACTATCACACACTCGCTGTTGGGAGGCCTGTCGGACAGCTCCAACATTGTTACCACACTCTTCCTATTTCTGAACTCTGTCCGTATTGCCTCACTGCTCGAGTCCTGCATAGTGCCCTCCTTTAGCACAACTGTGATTTCCTCTCAAACCAATAATGCAACTCCTCCACCCCTTTTACCTCCCTCTCTAATCCGGGATATGTAGTTCGCAATCATGCCCTTCCCTCAACCAAGTCTCAGTAATAGCAATAACACCGTACTCCCAGATACTTATCAAAGCCCTAACTTCATCTGCCTGACCAATTACATTTCTTGCTTTAAAACAAATGTACCTCAGACCATCTGTCCCTTTGTGCTCATCATCTGCTCTCTGCCTGATCCTCCCCTTAGTCACGCTGACTTCATTATCTAGTTCCTTACAGGCTTTAATTACTACCTCATTACTCTCAGTGTTATTGGAGAACCTTGATAGAGCAAAATTGGGAAAGTAGAAACCGACTGCGCTGGCAGATTCAATGGAATTTGTTCAATGCCTCGATGGAGATGATGGATCATTCGGGGAAATAGAAACTGATCACCAGAAGCTGACATGCAGATATAGTGTACAATTATAGAATTTCTGTTTGACTTGCGATATTATTGTGTCTCAAGTTGTCGTAGCATCGAGTCAGAGAGTCATATCGAACTAAAACACATCCTCAATCCAATTAGTCCATGCTGACCATAATCCCAAACTAAACGAGTCCCACCTGCCTGCACTTTGCTCATATTCCTCCAAACAATTCTTAATCATGTACTTATCCAAATGTCTTTTAAACATTGTAACTCAACCCATATCAGTCACTTCCTCTGAAAGTTCATTCCACACACAAACCATTCTCTGCGGAAATAAAATGCACACCATTAATTTAACAAATGTGTCATCTCTCACATTAAAAATATGCCCCCTCTTCTTGAAATCCCCCACTCTAGGGAAACGACACCTGCCATTCACCTTATCTATATCTCTCATGATTTTATATGCTTTTATTTACAACAGGAACATGAACTTGTGCTGAAGTATTTCCTTATTTTTTTTTCAGAGAAAGGTGAATAGAGAGACAGACACTCATTGTCTGAATTAATCTCATGGTGACAGTTGTTATGAACTCTGTCGGTACCAATGACTTTCCAATAGATATTCAAAGTTTTGGTTTACAGTCGACAGTATGAAACATCAAAATTTGATGTTTTAAATTTTTGTTGTACAAATTACTAAAAATTGCAATTGAACAAACACTTTTATTTTTGTCAACAACGTATACTCTATTCTATAGAAAAGTGATTGTCCATTTAAATTTTAGAATGACTGGAAATCTCTCACTGTTGTTATATATGACATTAGCCCTGAATTTGCCCATTATCCTCCATAAACCAATGTAAAAGCTCAGCTTCCAATGGCTTGCTTCATTTTTAATCTTCCAGTTGGGTAATATCTAATCCCAGAACTTCCCATCACTGTGAGTACGACACTGTGGAATCCTTCTTTTACTTCCTAGCTAGGTGAATCTTCCATCTTTCTTGGATACAATTAGAAACACTCATTGATCACCTTTGGTCTCAATGTGCTTTAATGTTTGAAGGGGATGGATAGTGTGCAGTGTGAGTGATCCTTTCATCAGCCGACATCATGAGGATACTCCAGCGGTCTCAATGTCTCCCCATGCTATACTTAGCAAGTGCAGTCATTGTCTGCAAGCTGAAATAATTTGCACTTTCTTCTCAGCGAAACCGTCTAAGCACTCCTTCAATTTCAAGTAATCAGAAAGCGAGGCTCATTGTCAGCACACTCTGAACAAATCATAAGATTGAGATATGACGTAATTGATGTGGTTTAGTTGGATCGATGGAGTTTACAAAGTGAAACAAAAGAATTTACCCCTTGACAACATCTGCTCGGTAATGTGGGGGATTGCCCAATGTATGTCCTGCATAAAAAGCAGGCCAGATCCAACCTGGCCATTTCCTGATCTATCAGTCTACTCTCAATCATCAGGAAATTGTTGGAAGAGCTCAGCAAGCAACTGCTGCTCACCGACTCCCAGTTTGGGTTCCCCCTGGGCCACTCATCCCATTATAGTATTGGATCAAACATGGATTCCAGAGGGGGAGGGGAAGACTGACTGCCCTTAACATCAAGGTTCCATTGTTCAAGTGTGGCATCAAAGAGCTCCAGCCAAACTGGAATCAGGGGGAATGGGGAGAAAATGGTTGGATTGGTTGGAGTCATATCAGGCGCAAAGGAAGTTGTAGTTTAGACTAGATTACATTGCAGTGTGGAAACAGGCCCTTCGGCCCAACAAGTCCACACCGACCCGCCAAAGCGCAACCCACCCATACATCTACATTTGCCCCTTACCTAACACTACGGGCAATTTACCATGGTCAATTCACCTGACCTGCACATCTTTGGTGCTGTGGGAGGAAACCGGAGCACCCGCAGGAAACCCACGCAGACACGAGGAGAACGTGCAAACTCCACACAGGCAGTCGCCTGAGTCGGGAATTGAACCCAGGTCTCTGGCGCTGTGAGGCAGCAGTGCTAACCACTGTGCCACCATGCCGCCATACCTCACAATCCTGAGGTCAGTCATTTCAACACAAGGACATCGCTGTAGGAAATTCTCAGGTAATTTCCAAGGTACAACATCTTCAGCTGCTACGTTAATGACCTTCACTCTATCGTTAAGGCTGAAGAGAAATATTTATTGATGATTTCAAATTTGTGACTCATCAGACCCTGAAGTAATCCATGTTCAAATGCAGCAAGATCTGGACAATATCCTGATTTCGGCCAACAAGTGGCAATTGTCATTCATGCCACATTAATACCAGATGATGACCACCTTCATAAAAAGTGAATCTAACCATCACCCCTTGACCATTAAAGGCATGACTATCACTGAATCGCCCACGGTCAACATCCTGGGAGTTACCAACAAGCCGAAACTAAAATTGTTTCACCATATAAAGACAGTGGCTACTAGAGCAAGTTCGAGGCTATGAATACTGCGGAGAGTAACTCACCTCCTGACTCCTCCAAGCTGTCCATTATCTACAAACGACACTGACTCGAATGAAACCCATCTTAATTTTGAATACCTCTATCACATCTCTCTTTTATCCAAAGAAACAATCCCAGCTTCTCCATTGAACTTAAATCCCTGCGTCAGGTCCCAATTGCGTAAAAACCCCTTCTGCACCATTTCCAAGGCTTTGACATCAATATATTGTAACAGCAAAATTAGTGTACTTCAGCGAAGCCAAGCCATAAACAGGAAGCTATGAAGTTTCAACCTAACATCCATGCTTTCTCTATTATCCTTAAAATCGCCTATGCATTTTTAACTATTTTACCATCTTGGCCTTACCAATCATAACTGCTCTGTTCTTGAATTTCTGTTTTCCCAGCAAATTCATGAGAAAACATTTGGCCATAGGCCTTTTGAAAGTTATGTTTGCAGCATCAATGGAAATACCCTCATCAACCCTCTCTCTAACCGATACAAATCCCCCAGTCAGGACTGTGAGGTATGGTTTCCCACCAACGTGTATGTGTTTGTTAGAAATCATTAACACACACTTTCAAAGTACGAAAGACGTCTGTTGAGGATGATGGCATACATAAACTTCCCTCCAGCTAACGGAAAGATGGATAAAAGTGTTTCTCCCACTCTTATCAACAGGGCAACTCCTTTTTCTCTGGGAATCATTCCCAAATACAATCCGATTGTGGAACCTGCTTTTTTCCCAACTTGCTTTCCCTCGGCCAGCATGACACATCCCAGCTGGACTGAGGAAATATTCAACCTGTTGTGGTTACAAAAAGCAGGGTTTTAAAAGGGTTAAAGTGACTGTTCAATGACTGGAATTAATTGCAGTCTCCATGCACCATGACTGTGTCACTAGAGTGGTTTCTTATCTATTAATAAAGGATTCATCAAATTAAGGTTAACATCAGTGTCAAAGGGAGCAT
>NC_057717.1:87101621-87106931 GCF_004010195.1 Chiloscyllium plagiosum | reverse complement strand
GTTAGGTTGAAACTTCATAGCTTCCTGTTTATGCCTTGGCTTCGCTGAAGTACACCAATTTTGGCTGTTATAATATATTGATGTCAAAGCCTTGGAAATGGTGCAGAAGGGGTTTTTACGCAATTGGGACCTGACGCAGGGATTTAAGTTCAATAGAGAAGCTGGGATTGTTTCTTTGGATAAAAGAGAGATGTGATAGAGGTATTCAAAATTAAGATGGGTTTCATTCGAGTCAGTGTCGTTTGTAGATAATGGACAGCTTGGAGGAGTCAGGAGGTGAGTTACTCTCATCAGTATTCATAGCCTCGAACTTGCTCTAGGAGCCACTGTCTTTATATGGTGAACAATTTTAGTTTCGGCTTGTTGGTAACTCCCAGGATGTTGACCTTGGGCGATTCAGTGATAGTCATGCCTTTAATGGTCAAGGGGTGATGGTTAGATTCACTTTTTATGAAGGTGGTCATCATCTGTTATTAATGTAGCATTAATGACAGTTGCCACTTGTTGGCCGAAATCAGGATATTGTCCAGATCTTGCTGCATTTGAACATGGATTACTTCAGGGTCTGATGAGTCACAAATGTGAAATCATCAATAAATATTTCTCTTCATCCTTAACGATAGAGTGAAGGTCATTAACGTAGCAGCTGAAGATGTTATAACTGGGAAATTACCTGAAAATTTCCTACAGCGATGTCCTTGTGTTGAAATGACTGACCTCAGGATTGTGAGGTATGGCGGCACAGTGGTTAGCACTGCTGCCTCACAGCGCCAGAGACCTGGGTTCAATTCCCGACACAGGCGACTGCCTGTGTGGAGTTTGCACGTTCTCCTCGTGTCTGCGTGGGTTTCCTGCGGGTGCTCCGGTTTGCTCCCTCAGTCCAAAGATGTGCAGGTCAGGTGAATTGACCATGGTAAATTGCCCGTAGTGTTAGGTAAGGGGCAAATGTAGGGGTAGGGGTAGGGGTATGGGTGGGTTGTGCTTTGGCGGGTCGGTGTGGACTTGTTGGGCCGAAGGGCCTGTTTCCAAACTACACCTTCCTTTGCGCCTGATATGACTCCAAGCAATCCAACCATTTTCTCCCCATTCCCCCTGATTCCGGCGGGTCGGTGTGGACTTGTTGGGCCGAAGGGCCTGTTTCCACACTGCAATGTAATCTAGTCTAAACTACACCTTCCTTTGCGCCTGATATGAATCCAACCATTTTCTCCCCATTCCCCCTGATTCCGGTTTGGCTGGAGCTCTTTGATGCCACACTAGAACAATGGAACCTTGATGTTAAGGGCAGTCAGTCTTCCCCTCCCCCTCTGGAATCCATGTTTGATCCAATGCTATAATGGGATGAGTGGCCCAGGGGGAACCCAAACTCGGAGTCAGTGAGCAAGTTATTGGTGAGCAGCAGCTGCTTGCTGAGCTCTTCCAACAATTTCCTGATGATTGAGAGTAGACTGATAGATCAGGAATTGGCCAGGTTGGATCTGGCCTGCTTTTTATGCAGGACATACATTGGGCAATCCCCCACATTACTGAGTAGATGTTGTCAAGGGGTAAAGTCTTTTGTTTCACTTTGTAAACTCCATCGATCCAACTAAACTGGTGCGGCCGCATCTGGAGTATTGTGTGCAGTTTTGGTCGCCATACTATAGGAAGGATGTGGAGGCACTCTGAGCTCTTCCATCAATTTCCTGATGATTGAGAGTAGACTGATAGATCAGCAATTGGCCAGGGTGGATCTGGCCTGCGTTTTATGCAGGACATACATTGGGCAATCCCCCACATTACTGAGTAGATGTTGTCAATTGGTAAAGCCTTTTGTTTCACTTTGTAAACTCCATCGATCCAACTAAACCACATCAATTACGTCATATCTCAATCTTATGATTTGTTCAGAGTGTGCTGACAATGAGCCTCGCTTTCTGATTACTTGAAATTGAAGGAGTGCTTAGACGGTTTCGCTGAGAAGATAGTGCAAATTATTTCAGCTTGCAGACAATGACTGCACTTGCTAAGTATACCATGGGGAGTATCCTCATGATGTCGGCTGATGAAAGGATCACTCACACTGCACACTATCCATCCCCTTCAAACATTAAAGCACATTGAGACCAAAGGTGATCAATGAGTTTCTAATTGCATCCAAGAAAGATGGAAGATTCACCTAGCTGGGAAGTAAAAGAAGGATTCCACAGTGACGTACTCACAATGATGAGAAGTTCTGAGATTAGACATTACCCAACTGGAAGATTAAAAATGAAGCAAGCTATTGGAAGCTGAGCTTTTACATAGGTTTATGAAGGATAATAGGCAAATTTAGGGCTAATGTCATATATAACCACAGTGAGAGATTTACAGTCATTCTAAAATTTAAATGGACAATCACTTTTCTATAGAATAGAGTATACGTTGTTGACAAAAATAAAAGTGTTTGTTCAATTGCAATTTTTAGTAATTTGTACAACAAAAATTTAAAACATCAAGTCGAGTGTAAACCAAAACTTTGAATATCTATTGGAAAGTCATTGGTACCGACAGAGTTCATAACAACTGTCACCATGAGATTAATTCAGACAATGAGTGTCTGTCTCTCTATTCACCTTTCTCTGAAAAAAAAAGGAAATACTTCAGCACAAGTGCATGTTCCTGTTGTAAATAAAAGCATATAAAATCATGAGAGATATAGATAAGGTGAATGGCAGGTGTCGGTTCCCTAGAGTGGGGGATTTCAAGAAGAGGGGGCATATTTTTAATGTGAGAGATGACAGATTTGTTAAAATAATGGTGTGCATTTTATTTCCACAGAGAATGGTTTGTGTGTGGAATGAACTTTCAGAGGAAGTGACAGATATGGGTGGAGTTGCAATGTATAAAAGACATTTGGATAAGTACATGATTAAGAATTGTTTGGAGGAATATGAGCAAAGTGCAGGCAGGTGGGCCTCGTTTAGTTTGGGATTATGGTCAGCATGGACTAATTGGATTGAGGATGTATTTTAGTTCGATATAACTCTCTGACTCGATGATACGACACCTTGAGACACAATAATATCGCAAGTCAAACAGAAATTCTATAATTGTATACTATATCTGCATGTCAGCTTCTGGTGATCAGTTTCTATTTCCCCGAATCATCTCCATCGAGGTATTGAACAAATTCCATTGAATCTGCCAGCGCAGTCGGTTTCTACTTTCCCAATTTTGCTCCATCAAGGTTCTCCAATAACACTGAAAGTAATGAGGTAGTAATTAAAGCCTGTAAGGAACTAGATAATGAAGTCAGCGTGACTAAGGGGAGGATCAGGCAGAGAGCAGATGATGAGCACAAAGGGACAGATGGTCTGAGGTACATTAGTTTTAAAGCAAGAAATGTAATTGGTCAGGCAGATGAAGTTAGGGCTTTGATAAGTATCTGGGAGTACGGTGTTATTGCTATTACTGAGACTTGGTTGAGTGAAGGGCATGATTGCGAACTACATATCCCAGGTTAGAGAGGGAGGTAAAAGGGGTGAAGGAGTTGCATTATTAGTTTGAGAGGAAATCACAGTTGTGCTAAAGGAGGGCACGATGCAGGACTCGAGCAGTGAGGCAATACGGACAGAGTTCAGAAATAGGAAGAGTGTGGTAACAATGTTGGAACTGTCCGAAAGGCCTCCCAACAGTGAGTGTGTGATAGTGGCGCAAATATGTAAACAGACCATGGAAAGATGGAAAGATGTAGGTGCAACAGGGTGATGGTGATGGCAGAAATTAATTTTCCCAATATTGATTGGGATTCACTAATTATTAGCGGTCTACATGGAGCAGAATTTGTACGGAACATTCAGGAGGGTATTCCACAGCTGTATTTAAATAGTCCAACTCAGGAAGGGGCCATACTGGACCTGGTGTTGTTGAATAAGCCCTGCCAAGCGGTTGCAGTTTCAGTAGGGAATTACTCTGGGAATAAAGATCAAATTCCGGTAAGTTTGAGAATACTCATGGACAAAGTTGAGAGTCGTCCAAAAGGAACAGTGCAAAATTTGGAGGAAGGCCAACTATCCCAAAATTCAGCAGGAATTGGGGAATGTTGATTGGAAACAGCTGTTTGGAATGAAATCCATATTGGAAATGTGGGAGGATTTTAAAGAGAAGTTGATTCGAGTCAGGAGACATATATTCCTGTGACAATGAGGGAAAGAAATTACAAGATTAGGGAAACATGGATGACAGGTAAAATTTCGAGACGAGTTAAGAGGAGAAAGGAAGCATACATAAAGTCGAGGCAACTGAAGACAGATGAAGCTTTGGAAGAATATCGGGAATGTAGGACCAATCTGAAACGAGGAATTAAGAGGCTAAAGGGGGTCTTGAAATATGTTTAACAAACAGGTTAAGGAAAATCTTAAATCCTTTTATTCATATAAGGAACAAGAGGGTAACTGGAGAAAGGGTTGGCCCACTCAAGGACAATGGAGGAAAGATCTGTGTGGAGTCAGAGAAAATGGTTGAGATTCTTATTGAGTACTTTGTATTGGTATTCAGGGAAGATATGAACATGGCGGATGTTGAGGTTAGAGATAGATGTTTGATTACTCTAGGTCAAGTCGGCAAAAGGAGAGAGGAAGCGTTGGGTTTTCCAAAAGGCATTAAGTTGGACAAGTCCCCAGATCCGGATGGATCTCTCCAACGTTTCTGAGGGAAGTGAGAGAGGAACTACTTGAGGCTTTTACAGATATCTTTGCAGTATCCTTGAACACGGGAGAGGTCGCAGAGGACAGAAGAATTGATAAGGTGGTCCCCTTGTTTAAGAAGGGTACCAGGGATAATCCAGGTAATTATAGACCAGTGAGCCTGATGTCAGTGGTAGGAAGCTGATGGAGAAGATGCTGAGGGATAGGGTCTGTTTACATTTGGAAGAAAATGGACTTATCAGTGATAGGCAACATGGTTTTGTGCAGGGAAGATAATGTCTTACCAACTTAATAGAATTTTTTGTAGAAGTGACAAAGTTGATTGATGGGCGAAGGTCTGTAGATGACATTTACATGGACTTCAGTAAGGCATTTGATAATGTTCCTCATCGTCCGCTGATGGGGAACCTTATATTACAGACTGTTTTGGTCGATACATTGCCAAAAGGTAATGATTTAGAGACCGTGCAGAGGAGGCTCACCAAGATGTTGCCAGGTATGGAGGGTTCTCGCTATGAAGAGAGGTTAAGTAGATTAGCATTATTTTCATTTTCCAATGAGAACAGACACAAGTCTCTCAGCCTTTCCTCATAAGACTTTCCCTCCAGACCAGGCAACATCCTGGTAAATCTCCTCTGCACCT
>NC_057717.1:87098601-87100067 GCF_004010195.1 Chiloscyllium plagiosum | reverse complement strand
AATGACGATTCAAAGATCAAAGTCAAAGCCTCCAACACCTCCTCCCTAGATACCCAGCGAATCTGGAGCTGAGGGCTTGGAATAGGGGCTGGAGATGAGGGAGGGGTATTGGGTCTGGGCTGAGCGAGGCGATTGGGTCTGGGGTTGAGGGAGGGGGAAGTGGGTCAGTCGCTGAAGATGGAGAATTTGACCAGGTGAAGAGGGAGTAGTCTTGAGTCTGGGGCTGAGGGAAGGGATTGGGCCTGGGACTGTGGAAGGGGACTGGGTCAGGTGCTGAAGAAGGGGTTTGGGTCTTGGGCTGAGGTAGGGGATTAGGTCTGGGGATGCGTGGTGATAGGTTAGGACTGAGGACTGGGATTGGGTCTGGAGGTGAGGGTGGGTGTTAGGTCTTGCACAGAGGGAGGGGGATTGGATCTCGGGCTGAGGGAGGGGATTGGGTCTCGTGAGGTTTGTGTGTCAGGTTCAGCACTGTCGGAGATGGGACTGTTCACAAAACCTCCTTGGCTAACCAGTCATGCACACGTTCATAAAGCAATGAAAAAAAGTTTGTTAGCCATATTTACAACATGCTCCAGAGTATGTTACCACACGGCATTAAACGCCTCTGCTAATTATACCAAACACACATAAAATCTTAATGCACATCATAATCTGCTAAAGAAGGAGTGACAGAGAACGACCCAATTCCACTATTTATCACAACACGTCAATTATGTTCTTCAACTCTTAAAAAAACCTGAACATTAAGCAAGAACTATTTACAACTCCATGTCTCCTTTCTCTTCAAGATTTGTGATCTTTCTCCCACTCTATAACAATCTCCTGATCCAATAAATCCCCTATTACATTTACAGAAAAATAATGTTTTCAATACCAGACAACGACTGTTTACTCCAGAGTCGATTTTCCTCTAATTTTCAATCTCCCTGGGTCGTCTTCGGTCAATGGTTTCAAAGATGTTTCATACGAGAAAGGTACCTTTGACAGAGAATATGGTGAATAGAAGTCTTTCAACAATCAAATGGTGCTCTTTCTCTGGCTATCGTTCCGAAATGCCAGTTTTTCATACTCTAAAATATTGGATTGTCTCTGTGGCTCAATGTTGTCAAAACAGTAAAATTCAAATTTCATTGGATTTTACTATCTTGGGAGCGTAAAGCAAAAAAGCTATTGAGGTTACAGCTAAATGTTATATCATTAATTTGTTCAGTACACACTGTGCCTGCAGTCAGTCACATGACAGATATCGACAGATTTTCAGCATCCACTCTGTTTTCAAGGTACAGTACCTCCCCCTTAAATAAAAACCAAAATGAAAAGAAGACTTCTTTATTTTTCTATTTCTCAGTTCTATTACCATGAAATACACAGGATATTAATATAACTTCATGTTAACTTCTCCACGCACACACACACGCACACATATGTGTGTGTGTATATATATATATATATAGTTGGTGTCTGTT
>NC_057717.1:87076543-87097715 GCF_004010195.1 Chiloscyllium plagiosum | reverse complement strand
GTGGTGCTGAGTTGGAGGGTTGGATCGGAGGTAAGATGGGGGAAGGGAAATAAGGCAACTGATGAGATCCACATTGATCCCGTGTGGTTGGAGAGTCCCAAGGTGGAAGATGAGGCATTCACCCCCCAGGCGTTGGGTGGTTAGGGTGTGGCGGTGGAGGAGGCCCAGGACCTGCATGCCCTTGGTGAAGTGGGATAGGAATTGAAGTGTTCGGCCACAGCGCAGTTGGATTGTTTAGTGCGTGTGTCCCAGAGATGTTCTCTGAAGTATTCCACAAGTCAGTGTCCTGTCTCCGCAATGTAGAGGAGACTAGATCGGGAGCAACAGACACAGTAGATGACATTTAAGCTTTACTTTTGTCATTGGTTAAACACAATTCTATCCTCTTTGTTACATCTAAAAGTATGGTCATTTGTATTCTGTCTAAATTTTCTTGGTAAATTAAGGAATCATCTTCAAACCCCAGAGCCTCTTCAACAATTTGAAGAGCCATTCTTCTCACTTTTAAGTGAACCAAACACAAGTAACTGAAAATAAACAAATTGTCTCACTTACGTTTAATTTAAAGATGTTAGACACTAATCGGAAAGTGTTTGAATCTACTGGGATCTTTTCTACCCCAGATCCGTTCAAATATGGCCAAATCTGAGAGTGGATCTGTCCAAACCTGTCCAATCCCAGACCCGAGACACCAAACTGTTATGACACAGGCTAAACCCTTCTGCTAATTAAAGCAAACACACAGAAAAGCTTAACGTGCCTTGTGATTTGTTAAAGTATGAGTGACAGAGAACTCCCAAATTCCACTGTTTAAAGATAAAAAATCATCATTTAACTTGAAAAGAGAACATTAAACAACAACTGTCTACAACATTAAGCCTCCTTTCTCTGAACATTTTGACATACCTCCCATTCTGCACCAATATACTGCTAAAACAAAATCCCTATACCATTTACAACAATTCAATTTTCAAAACCAGTTGTCATCTTCGGATGATGAGCTTCCTCTGTCTGTATATTTCCTGTGTCATCTTGGTCTTCTGCTGCAAAGATGTTTCATATGAAGAAGGTATCTTTTAGAGAGAGGGTCTGTGGGCAGCCTACTGATGGCAGTACGTGCACTTTCTCTGGCTAACTGCCTGATTTTTGTATCCCAAAACATCGGATCATGTCATTGGTTTAATGTTGTCAAAATAGTAAAATTCAAATTCGATTGAGTTTTTGTATCTTGGGGCATAATTTAAATTGATTGGATGAATTTGCATGGTTGTGAAAATAACCTGAGCTACAGCTCAAAACTTACATCTTCAAATTGTCCAGTACACTCATTTGCCTGCACTCAGTCACATGACAGGTGTTTGCCAGCTTTTCAACTTTCACACTTCCTTAATGGTACAGTACATATCTTCATCTCCATAACAGTATGCTCCCGGCAATACAGTCTAGCGCACATCTGCCCTTTTCTCCTCTCCAGTAACATGCTGTGCTCTCCATTGTCATCTCAGGATTCTTTAAATAATAACCTTCAGGAACACATTCTGATTCCTTTTCTGTAAGTCATTCGGCTTTCAGGACTGAATACGTCTGCTTGATCCTCGCCTGTTTAGATTTTTCCTGCACCATTATGTCGCACAGGGTGTCTGTTAACTGAACCTCAACTCCTTCATCTTTCTCTTTAATGTTTACTTCATGCTGTGACTCGTGATAGTGGGATCTTGTTACGACACACTCAAAAATACAATCACATGCGCATTCATACATATACGTACGGACTGGGGGAGGGGTGTAAAGATAGGGCTGTGGATAAAGTATTTCGAAGACTTTCATCTAATCATAAATTAATCTTCTAAATTCTGGACAAAATAGGCTTACTTTATATAATCTGCCTTCATTAGTTAAAGTCAACTAGGAGAAAGTGAGGACTGCAGATGCTGGAGATCAGAGCTGAAAAATGTGATGCTGGAAAAGCGCAGCAGGTCAGGCAGCATCCAAGGAGCAGAATCGACGTTTCGGGCATAACTCCTTCAGGAAGAAGGGCTTATGCCCGAAACGTCAATTCTCCTGCTCCTTGGATGCTGTCTGACCTGCTGCGCTTTTCCAGCGTCACATTTTTCAGCTTCATAAGTTCAAGCCTGAACTTTAGATATCATTCCTGTTAACCTGTGTTGAACGCTCTCTAAAATCAATATATCGTTACTAAGGCAAGGCAACGACATCTGCTTACAGTGCACCAAGTAGGGTCTAAGCAGGATTGTGTCAAACTGCAGCATAGCTCTTACATCCTTGTACTCCAGTCCTCTCGATATAAAAGTCAGCATTACATTAGCCACTTTGATTATTTTCCACAAATGTTTGTGACATGTTGAAGTTACATGCACTGAACCCCCAATTTTCTTTGGACATCGCTGTAATTAACTTTGTACCATCGATACAGTTCCCACATCCAGCCCCTTTCTGTCTTAAATTGATAACATTACATTTGCTCCATAGTTTTGCAAATTACCTTCGCCTATTAATATCCCTTTGCAATTTTATGCTTTCATGTACAATGTCTAAAACACTCCCATACACAAAATGATGAACAAGTTTTGTACTGCGTGTGGCACTAATTTAATTTGGGATTATGGTTTGCTCAGACTGGTTAGACTGAAGGATCTGGTTTTGGTGCTGTGTGACTCCATACGACTGTGCCATTATCTAGGTTGGTAATAAATAGTGTGAATAATTTGAACACAGCTGTGAGACAGACCCCTGTGGGATTCCATTGGTCATATCCTGCCATGTTGGGTAATAATCCCAGAAGAAACAGGAACATGAGTTAGCCATTCGACCCCTCGACCCTGCTGTAACATTCCATTGGATCACGGCTGATCTGACATCCTTCACGTCCACTTTTCTGACCTTTCCCACAAACCTTTGATTCTTTGACTGATCAAGAATCGATCTATGTCATCCTGAAACACACACGAGGACCTTGTCCCCACAGCTCCCTGTGCCAAGGAGTTCCAAAGACTCTTAACCCTCAGAGAAGAAATTCTCGTCATCTCAGACTTTAATTGGTGTCCCTTTATTCTCAGACTACTCCCTCTGATCCTAGACTCTCCCATGAGAGGAAATATCCACTGAGCACTTCCTCTGTCTCGCCCCTTAAAACTCTGATATGTTTGATTGAAATCAATTCTCATTTATCTCAGCTCCAGTGAATAGAGACCCGACTTGTTTAATCATTGCTCATAAGACAATCCTTCCATACCAGGATTATGTTAGGGAACCTTCCATGAACGGTCTGCAATGAAATGACATATTTCCTTAAAAGAAGTTAATAATCCCACAACACCAGGTTATAGTCCAACAGGTTTATTGGAGGCATTAACTTTTGGAGCGCTGCTCCTTTATCAGATGCTTGTGGAGCTCCAAGAAGACGAAGCAGACTCCAAAAGCTGGTGCCTCCAAATAAACCTGTTGGACTATAACCTGGTGTTGTGGAATTTTTAACTGTGTTCACCCCAGTCGAACCCCAGTCCCCAGCACCGCCGAATCATTCCAGAAATAAAGTAACTAAAACGGCTGACAGTAATCCAGCTGTGATCTCACCGGCAACTTGAATAGTCACCGTCAGACTTCCCGACTCTTACATTCCAATGCCCTTGATATAAGGGCCAACATTCCATGAACCTTCCTGATGACCTGCTGCTCCCTCTGTGCAAGCTTAGTGCGTTTCCCACATAAGATCCATCAAGTCTCTTCGTATTGCAGTCTTCTGCAGTTTTTTTTCTAAATTCTTTTTTTTTCTTTGTTACCCCTTCCAAAATTAACAAATACAAACTTTCCCACATTATATTTAATTTGGCAACTTTTTGCCCACTTGGTTAACCGAGTAGTCAGTAGCTCACTGTGGACTGTTTATATTATTTTCACAACATGCCTTTACACCCATTTTTGTGCCGTCCATAAGTTGGCTAAAGTATATTCACTTCCTTCCTCCAAGTCAGTAATATACATTGGAAACAGTTACAGTCCTTGCTGGTCATAGGTCACCAAACTGAAAAGGAACCCCCTTATTCCCACTCGCAATTTCCTGCCCATTAACCAATTATCTACCCACACCAATATATCACTTCTAATACCTCGGGCTGTTATTTTAAGGGTTAACATTTGTCAGGTACCTTCCGGAATTCCAAATACAATGTGTCTACTGGTTTTCCTCTGTCCAACCTGCATTGGAAAATGGTAATAAGTTAGTCAGACAGAATTCTCTTTTCATGTAGCCATACTGACTCGGCTTGATGATATTATTATTTTCCAAATTTGTGGACTCTACTTCCTTAATCATTGATCCTAGTATTTTCCCAACAATAGATGTGAGGATAATCTGTCTTTTGCCTCCCCCACTATGACATTGGCATGAGAGTGGGTCACCGTCACAATCAGGTCACCTACGATTTTACTGAATGATAGAACGGCCTCAAGGGGCCAAATGGCCTCCTCCAAGTCCCACTTCTAAACACATTCTGGACCCAGCACCTGGAGCGTTCCATGTTTGGACTGAAATCTAATGGTGGCGCTGTGTATGGAGGTTGATTAAAGCAGTAGTTTGTGCTGTCTTGATGGCATCATCCCCTCCTCATCGAGGATACACCCTGTCCCAAACCTGAGAGCAAGTGGCAGGTGCTATCCTTCTACACAAAGACGAAATGGAAATAAAAGCATCTCGAGACAGAATAGAAAATTTAATCTCGCTCACATTGAAGTCACTAATCAACAGATATAAACTCATTTTAAATCAGTAAATCGTCTGGAATGAGGCATAAATGTTGTGCATTTCCGTCTCACAAAGATGGCGGCCCACGCCTTCCTGTCCTGTGATGGTTTGAATAAAGTTCATTTCAATTGGGAAACAATAATTTTAATAATGCAGTCTCTTTGGGAAACATTTGGAAAGGAAGATCCCACAGATGGCCTCAGGGCTGGGAAATTCAGACTCCCCATTCTGAAAGGATTCAGAATCAATGCCAGAGGTTTGGCCCATTGTGGCTGGTTTTGCAACGTTCTTTGTTATCGCCCCAAACCCCTACTCACTCTGATATCAGCCAGTTGTCCTTCACTCTTTCTGCTTCCACCCACTGACCTTCACCTTTTATAGTTTTAATTTCCTGGCTTTTCAGAAGGAAAGATGTTGTTTTTTTCTCTTGGCAGTGTTCAACATCTGAAAATCTCAGGGTCCTGAATCAGACTGCCAGCTCTGACTCTACGTTTCCTTTCTATTTTGCTGTGACACAGTTCATACATTGATAATTGTGATTCTGGTTCAAAGAAAGTGTGGTATCTTCAAATGCATCACCTGGTGACCATGGCAGTGGCAGACTGAGTGGTTATATTCCTTGGCCTGATATTGAGGCATATTCAATCTTTTTCAGCAGCAGTTTTATTTCCTGAAGTTCATCCTGTTGAAGTGCTGATGTCTGCAACCTGTGACTGGTTTGTCACATCCAAACTCAATTTTGAATCTTGGTTGATCTCTGGCCGTTAGTCATAAAGATGGTTAAACTCAGGGAAGTGTCAGTTACCACACACAGAATGTGTCTGCGTGAGTTTCTGTGTGCCTGTATGTGTGTCAATATGTGTGTTTTCGTGTTTTTGTATGTGCCTGCATATGTGTGTTTCTTTGTGTTCTGTATGTGCATGACTGTCTCTGTGTATGTATGCCTCCATATTTGTATATACATTTCTTTGTATTTCTGTGTGTGCGTGTCAGTATGTGTGTCCATGTTTCTGTATGAGCGTGTGCATCTGCAGATACATGCTTCCGGTGTGTGTATGTTTATCTCTCTGTCTGTATGTGTGTTTCTGTGACTGTGTATTCCGTCATGTGTATATGCATGCATGTGTTTATGAGTGCATGTGTGAATGGATTCGTTTGTTTCTGTCTCTGTAATTATTTTGTCAGTCTGTATATGTGTGTGCTTGTGTCTGTGTGTGTTGCTCTATGTGCGTTTTTGTGTGTACGTTAATCCATATATGTGTGTCTCAGTGTCTCAAACTGTGTATCTGTCTGTGTGTGTCAGTCTGTATGCGTATGTCGGTCTTACATATGTGTGTGTGGGTGTGTGTCTGTGTTGATCTGTATATTTATAGGTGTATATATGTGTGTGTGTGCCTGTGTCTCTGTTTCTCTGTCTGTCTGTGTATGTTAGTGGAAATCAGTACGTGTGCCTCTCTGTGCCAATGTCTCTGTCCAGTGGTGTCTCTGTTGTGTTGGGTGCTGTACCCATGTAACTTTGGTTAAATCACTTCTGTCCCTCTTGTGTTTAAAGTGGTACAGTGTTGGTGATTATGTCCATGTGTGTTTCCATATGAGCCTCTGTGTGTGTGGGTCTATCTCTGCAATGGAGTACAGTTTATCCCTGAGGGAAGGTGGATGAATGAATGAATTAAAAAATTGATGAATCAATGCCTCTGACTGCGTCACCCTCAATGGGTGAAGTCGGCAGCTGAAGAGTTTTTAGTTGCGAGCAGGTATCCTGAGTCTCAGAGTCAAAAAATAACTGCATATGCGAGAATCCAAAGTAGACAGACAGGAGGCTGGAAAAACACAGCACGCCATGCTGCATCAGGAGGGGGAGAAGGCGAAGTTTTGGGTTTAATCCTTATTCAGGACTGGGGTGAATGTGGGGGAGCCGCAGATAAAGGGGTAGTCTGGGGCAGGGTGGTGAATTGGGAATAGGTGAAGACAGCTAGAGGGTACAACCTGGTTGGCCAATGCGAGGAATGGATCCGTTTGGTGGCAGGGAGCAGATGAAGGGAAGGGGAGGGGTTGGGAAGGGAGGTTATTTGAAAATGGCGAACTCAGTGTTGAGTCCTCTGGGCTGGAGGCTGCCCAGGCGGAAGGTGAGGTTTTGTTCCTTCACCTGGAGCTTTGGTTCGTTTTGGCACTGGAGGAGGCCAAAGATGGTCATGTCAGAAAGGGAGTGTTAAGATGAATTGAAATGGGTGATGGCTGGAAGGTCTGATTGGCCCCTGCGGGCCCGGCTGTGATTCTCGGTTTACCATTCCCTGAGTTTATATTCGATCTTCCCGACGTAGAGAAGACCACACCGGGAACCCTAATGCATGAAATTAGATTGGAGGAAAGGCAGGTGAACCTCTGTCTCACCTGGAAGAACTGTTTGGGCGCCGTGGATGGAGGTAACAGGGGTGATGTACCGGAATGTTTAACATCTTTTCCAGTTGCAGGGCACGTATCTCCGGGTTCGAGGGGGTGTCGGCAGGGAGAGTAGCGCCATCCAAGGAATGTTGGAGGGAACGGTCATTGCTGATGGCTGAGAGGGGTGGAGACGGGAATATGTTCTTTTGGGTGGGGTCTGGTTGGAGTTAGAGAAGGTATTTAAGGATGATGAGTGCCCATTGGATGTGGGTGCCACCCCGTTTATTGCAGCTCCCCTACACCCATCCACAGCCCTGAAGAAGTGTTACACCCGAAATATCGCCTTCTCCCCCTCCTGATGCTACCTGGCTTGTTGTGTTCTTCCAGCCTCCTGCCTGTCTATCCAGAGTCAGGACAGCAGCGGCAGAGGGAGAAGAAACATCGGTAGGGTGTGTGTCATCCAGTGGGATGGAATCAATCCTCATCACACCATTCACCCAGTCCTCCAGGGAGTGTGTCAATTCCCAATCTCATCAATCACCCAGTCCTCTGTTGGGGGAGGGTGCATAACTCCTCCATCACATTGATCACCATTCCTCCAGAGGAATGGCTCAGTACCCGATGACATTGATTACACTGTCCTCGAGGAGGTTGATTGAACACATATCATATTGATTACCATTTCTCCAAGGGGAGAGTGGATAAATCCCCGGTCACATTGATCACCACCTCCCCCGAAAATTGGGCCGTGATGTGACTACAGTTCACCTGATGAAGAGGCATGGCTCTGAAAATTTGTGGTTTTAACTAAACCTGTTGGACTATAACCAGTGTCATGTGACCAGAAAACATTACTATTGGAATTAGAGCAGATATTTCTGAGAGACCACTTAGTGAGCACAAATGGGTTAAAGTGAGAAATACGAAAGGGATGATCACCTTCGTGGATTGTACGATTGCGCCCCCCCCTCCCCCCCTCTCCGCCCAATAGTCAGAAGGAAATTGAGAAGCAAATAAGTTGATATCTTAATATCTGTAAGGATAGTAAGATTGTAAAAGTAAAGGATTTTAATTTTTCAAACACTGGCAGGGATGGCCATCGTGTAAATGGTTTGGATGGTGAAGAACCTGTTAAATATGGTGAAGATAATATTTATTTATCAATGCATAAATGCTCCAACTCGAGACAGGGTTAAACCTGAACTTTATAGAATCCATATGGTGTGGAAAAAGGCCATTCAGAAGAACCATTCGACAGCGACCCTTGGAAGAGGATCCCTGATGTTATATTTCCCTTGGCTAACACACCAAGCCTATCCATCCATGGATACTATGGTGCAATTTAGCATAGCTGTCATGCCCAACCAACACATCCGTGGACACTATAGTATAACTTAGCATGGTTAACACACCCAACTACACATCTGTGGACACCATAGTATAAATTAACATGGCTAACACACCCGACAGACACATTGGTCGACACTATGACGTATTTTAAGATGATCAATACACTAAGCCTACACATCCGTGGACACTATGGTGTTTTTAGCATGGCTAACCAACCGAACTTTCACATCTTTGGACTGTGGAAGAAATCCACGCAGACACGGGGAGCATGTGCAAACCCCACTAAAACTCAGTAGCTGGAGGGTAGAATAGAACTTGGTCTCTCTTACTTTGAGGCAATAGTGCTAACCCTGTGAAATGGAGCCATAACGATGACTTTTCGGAAATATGGGAAGGCACCTGACTTTAGTGTAACTAGGGAAACACTGCATGCCCGATCATAATAAAATCAGTTTTAAATCAATTATGGAAATGGATAAGTCTTCCATAGAAGTTAAAGATCTTCACTGAAGCAGGCACATTTTAAGTGAATAGAAAATGAGCTTTGAAAATTAGATTGGAGTAAACTGTTCACAGATAAAAGAATGACTGACTAATGGCAGACCTTTAATCGTGCGCTAATGAGAATTCAGAAACATAATGTTCCCGTGAGAGTGAAAGGTAAGGTTAGTAAAGTTCGGAAGCAAGGAAGAATACAGTTATTGAAGTTCTTGTCAAGACAAAAATGGAATTAGATATTAGATGTAGGTAACTGGGATCAAATGAATCTCTTGCTGAGTTTAAAGTGTGCACTGGCACTCTTCAGAAGGAAGCCAGGGAGGCAAAGATGGGATGAGATACCTTTACCAGATAAGATTAAAGACTATCCAAAAAAGATTCTACAAGTCCAATAAGAGCAAGAGAGAAAATTGACAGAGAATAGACCCATCTAAGAATCAATGAGATTGCGCTTGTGTTGAAGTTGAAGAGATGGGACTATTTAAATGAATATTTTGCCTCAGTTGTGACTGTTGAGAAATAAATGAGTATTAAACATCTCAGGGAAATAAATATTGTTGTCGAGAGTGTGGTGCTGGAAAAGCATAGCAGGTCAGGCAGCAGCCGTGGAGCAGGAGAATTGACATTTCGGGCATAAGCCCTTCATCAGGATTGAGGCTTATGGGACGAGTGGCTGAGACATAAGTGGGAGAGGGGTTGGGCCGTGGGGAAGGTAGCTGGGAATGTGATAGGTATGTGAATCTGGGGGAGAAGGTGATCGGCCGGAGTGGAGCAGATAGTTGGGAAGGAAGATGGGCATGTAGGACAGTTCAAGAGGATGGCGCTGAGTTGGAGGCTTGGAAAAGGGTTAAGGTGAGGGGAGGAGGAATGAAAAAACTGGTGAAATCCACATTGATCCAGTGTTGTTGCAGGGTCCTGAGGTTGAGGATGAGGCCTCACACATTTGAGCCATAGGGAGAGGCTGAATAGGCTGGGAATGTTTTTCCTGGAATGTTGGCAGCTAAGGGTGACCTTACAGAAGTTTATAAAATCATTGAGGACATGGATAGGGTAAATAGACAAGGTCTTTTCCCTGGGTTGGGGGAGTCCAGAACTCGACAGCATAGGTTTCGGGTGAAACGGGAAAAAATGAAAAGGGACCTAAGGGGAAACTTTTTCACACAGACGGTAATGCGTGAGTGGAATGAACTGCCAAAAGAAGTGGTGGAGCTGGTACAATTACAACATTTAAAAGGCATTTGGATGGGTACATGAATAGGAATGGTTTGGAGGGATATGGGCCAAGTGTTGCCAAATATGACTAAACTACGTTAGGATATCTGGTTTGCTTGGACGAGTTGGATTGAGTGGTCTGTTTTTATGCTGTACATCTCGATGGGTCTATGACTTTGTGACTGAATGCTATGAAAGCTGTAATTTCTTTGACTATCACACCAGCTGGTAATATTACATTATAGCTGAACATTTAAAACTTGCACGCAGATTTTAAAGAACAAGATTTACATCAGCCCAGGAAAGCAAATAAATCAATGGATGACTTTGAAACATTTTTCTGTGACGAGTGAGAATGTAAAATGGAGAATTTGGAGAATAACATGCCTTTGTAGATCACTCTGGACAGTGGATGGTCAAGAAATGGGATTTGTTGATAAAATAAACCAGTAGGGTGGAGGAAATTTGGACAAAGTAAATGTATGGAGTTTATAAACTAGTAACAGGCTGATGTGGCGCTGGAAAACAAAGGGCCCGAGGTAACAATGGAATGAATGACTGATTCAGCAATTATGAGCTGAGACAGGGATGGGTTTAAGAACTGTGTTCCAGATGGAAAAAAAAATAAATCTTGGGAATGATACACGTATCTTTCTGCAGTGATGTCAACCTCCAATATCAAGCCACAAGCAAACAGGGTCCGTGGGCGGCACAGTGGTTAGCACTGCTGCCTCACAGCGCCGTAGACCCGGGTTCAATTCCCGCCTCAGGCGACTGACTGTGTGGAGTTTGCACATTCTCCCCGTGTCTGTGTGGGTTTCCTCCGGGTGCACCGGTTTCCTCCCACAGTCCAAAGATGTGCAGGTCAGGTGAATTGGCCATGCTAAATTGCCCGTAGTGTAAGGTAAAGGGGTAAATGTAGGGGAATGGGTGGGTTGCGCTTCGGCGGGTCAGTGCCGACTTGTTGGGCCGCAGGGCCTGTTTCCACACTGTAATGTAATCTAATCAAATCAGAGTCAGCTCCAGGTGTGCTCGATGGACTCATTGAGATCCACATAAAATTTTCATGGAAGCACTTAGAATGCCGGCTCATCTCCCACAATCTGACCCCATACCCGAGCTTCAGATCCGACCTGTCACCGAGCCCTCTGTTTCAGCATTGGATTCCCCAACAACCCAGCAGCTTATTGGTGGAAAGATGCGAATGAAGAAAGTGAGGGCCATCAACATGAGACCAGGGGTACTGAATGGGAACAGACAAAGTATTGCTGAAAATACATTTGTAATGAAAAGATACAGGTTTTCACAAAATGTTATTTACTCTTTATAATAGAAACCTTGTTTTTTTTCCTTCAGTTGCGATGTATGGATCAGATAATTCCGTTAGGAAGAGTCAAGAGGATCCTGTCGTTGCTTCTCCCACATTGACCTGCAATCAACCATGATACTTTCCTCCATGACCGTTTTTAACAATCCGGCTCACTCACTGGTAAGGAATTGCTTGGGATGGATGTTTTTTTTTTTGTGCATGTCTAATTCCTCTTCCAGTGATAATATTGTTGTTCAGCTCATTGCGAACAACACATTACGCTGGTATTGCTCCTGCAGTCTCTTTCCTTCTGCTCCTCGGATGGAGACATTCCTCACCCATTAGAAAAAGAGTGTTATCATTTTGCTCCTCCTACTTCTCCTTTCAGTCCATTCCTCATGTGGACTATTCATTCCCTTGTCTGCTGCATGCCAAGTTGCCTCTCAGTTACTTGGATTTATTCATCAATTGAGTTATTTTTATAACTGGATATTTCACTGCAGACTTTAACTGGTCTCTGAACCTTTTCTGTGTTACCACATAAATGACTGCATTTGTGCAGCAGCTTAGATTCCGCAGCATATATCCAACTTGTTGAAAGAGAGCATCAGCTGCAGAATGCAAGGAATAGCCAGCTTCAAATCAATACGTTGGCACAGTGGTTAGCACTGCTACTTCACAGCGTCTGAGACCCAGGTTCAATTCCCACCTCAGGCGACTAACTGTGTGGAGTTTGCACATTCTCCCCGTGTCTGCGTGGGTTTCCTCCGGGTGCTCCAGTTTCCTTCCACAGTCCAAAGTTGTGCAGGTCAGGTGAATTGGCCATGTTCTTTTGCCCGTAGTGTTAGGTGAATGGGTAAATGTATAGGTGGGTTGCACTTCGGCGGGTCAGTGTGGACTCATTGGGCCGAAGGGCCTGTTTCCACACTGTAAGTAATCTCATCTAAAACAATATACCCCAACCAGAGAAGGATGAAGCTGGCAGATATAGCAGAAAGTAAAATCACAGAATTCTGCCTGCTGTCTTCCTCTGGGTCATTCTTTGTTTTTCTCTGACTCCTCAGTCCCTTACGCATCTGAAAGGCCTCAATGATATGTCTGACAGTCAGAACATTCAGAAAGAGAGTACAAGTGAATGGGAGAAATGATGTAAACATTTTTCAAGTATTTGTAACTTATCCAGCGTTTGTCATTATAATACCGAGAGCTGTTATAACAGTATCATGGAACATTGTGGATGATCTTTCCAGGTTCAAATCGATAATAGAGGGGAATGTTCTTCACAGGAAAGAAAATACAGATTGTTGCTAGAACCCTCGTTCCGGTTTTCTCTGTGCAATACAGAGACTTCATCTGATGTAAACAAATGGCAAAAGATCGATCAAAAGTAAAAGCTAGAGTAAGCCAGACAGAATGGTCATGTGGTCATGTGGTTCACGGCATCGATAACACGACAGACAGGAGTGATGTTCAGGAAACACCATGGATAATAATAGTAAACAAACCGATCATGTATGACATCAAATATAATGAAGAGTAGGTCAGATGTAGCCATGGCGACCAGATAGCGAGTGGTGCATTTAGTTGCCCCGAGCCATGAGTACAGTCATCACTCGTCTAACTGTAAGAGAGATGGAGAAAAAGAGATGTAATCTTAATGATCAAACATTTTTAGTGACTGCCCCCAGGCTGTAAGTAATGGATTTTAACACAAAGGTAATTGTACTTCCATATCATATGAAGTTTAAACAATCTGAACCCAAATAAATAAACCCCCAAAAACAAAACAATGTTCACTTGTAAATAATATAGGGACCACCATGCACAGCAGATTATTCTCAGAAATACTGTCATGTACTCAATGTACTTTTTTGGGCTTGACAGTAGTTGTCTTCACCAGCTTTGTAGGTTACTCTGACTGAATAGAGTTTCCCATAAGACCATAATATCTACACAAAGACACCAGCAGTCAGAAAATATATTATGGGAGACAGCCAACATAGAAATTGTTTGCAAAATACATTCATTCAGTTTTGAAACCTCCATTATTGAGATCGCTTCCAGAAGTGTACACCACTCAACATGACCTACAGTATATTGGCATTCAATCATTCCACATTGTGGCCTCCACCATGTGGGTGAACCAATGACCAGGCATTGAGTGTCTCCCTCTGGACATCCTGACAGTCTGAACCATGGAAATATTCAGTAGTGAATCCAAACACCATGTCCCAAGTTGGTTACTTCAATGAATATTAAAACAATCAAGGTAAAAGGATCTACCTTCTGGCTTTGAGAGCAGCAGGAGATAGGAAATCATTGCACCTGGCAAAATAAGCTGTGACATAGATTATCCACTGGAGGAGCTAATGCCCTGAAAACCCTTCACCTTGGATATTTCTCCTGGATGACAAAGGGTAATCAGTGAATGATGTTTATCTGGGCTTTCAAAAGCTTTGACAAGGATCCACATGAGAGATTAGGAAGGAACATTAAAGCTCATGGTTTTGCAGGTAGTGTACTGACATGGGTAGAGATCTGGTTGTCAGACAGGAAGCAGAGAGCTGGAATAACTGGGTCCTTTTCAGGGTGGAAGGCAGTGAGGAGTGGTGCACAACAGGATTCAGCGCTGGGACCTTGGCTGTTCACAATTCACATTAACCATTTTAATGAACGAATTGAATGCAATATCTCCAAATGTGCAGACAACACTGAGTGTGTGCTGTGAGCAGAATGACTTGGAGAGACTGGCGGAGGGGGTGAATACTTGGCGAATGCAATATACTGTAGATAACTGTGAAGTTATCCACTTGGATCACAAAAACAGGAAGGCATATTATGATCTGAATGCTGGAAGTTTAGGAAAAGGTGAGGTGCAATGAGATATGGGTGTCATGATGGAACTGTCTCTGAAGGTTGGCACGCAGATACAGCAGGCAGTGAAGAAATCTAATGGCATGCTGGCCTTCATAGCCAGAGGATTGGGGTATCGGAGTCGGGACTGGACAGGCGAGATGGGGGAACAATGCTCCCGATGGTGGGTAAGTCGAGAATTGGGTCACAGTCTAAGAATAACGGGGAAGCTATCCAGCATTCCTGATGAAGAGCTTATGCCCAATATGTCAATGCTCCTGCTCCTCGGATGCTGCCTCACCTGCTGTGCTTTTCCAGTACCACAATCTTGACTCTGATCTCCAGCATCTGCAGTCCACATTTTCTCATAGTAAGCCATTCAGGAAGATGAGGAAGAGTATCTCCACTCAGCTCATTGTGAACCCGTGGAATTCTCTCCCACAGAAAGCAGTTGTGGCAAGTTTGTTAGAAATATTCAAGATGGGGCGAGGCGTGTCTCTTGCAGCTGATTGGATCAAACGATATGGAGGGAAAGTTGAAGGGGGAGACTGAGATTGCACGATCAGCCACGATTACATTAAATGGTGGTGAAGGCTTAAAGGACCAAATGGAAAACTCGCACAACTTTTTCCGACATTTCTGTGTTTCCCACTCTCTGCATATGAGGCAGTCCCCTGGACACGAATCAACCTTCGTTTTCAAAGATATACTATTGTCGATTTGGGGACAATGATTACTTTTAAGATTACTCATGGAATTTGAGTTTTAGAGGCCAGTATTCATTACCCAGGTAGAACTGCCTTTGTGATGTTGCTGGAGACATGACTTTATGAACATCTGTATTTTCCAGGGTGCAGAAAAACCCACCAACTAGATTCACTACATAAACACAGTGGCAACAAGAGCAGGAAGGCTCGGAATATAGCAGATTAACTCACCTCCTGACTTCCTGAAACGTGTCCACCATCTGCAACCCTCAGGAGTCTGATTGTATACTCCCCACTTGCCTGGATGGGTGCAGCCCCAACAACACTCAAGAAGCTTGATGTTATCGAGGACAAAGCCGCTCAATTGATTGGAACCATTTCCACAGGCATCCACTGCCTCCATAATCGATGCTCAGTAATAGAAGTGTGTACCATCTACAAGATACACTGCAGAAATTCACCATAAAATGCTCAGATAGCACTTTCCAACCCACAACCCTTCCATCTAGAAGGACAAAGGCAGCAGATACATGGGAACATCACCACCTTCAAGAACTCCTCCAAGGCACTCACCATCCTGCATTGGAAATATATCGCCGTTCCTTCACCATCACTGAGTCAAGGTCTTGGAATTCCCTCCCTTAGACACCACAGTAGGAGGGCTGGAGCGGTGCAAGAAGGCAGCTCACCATCGCCTTCTCAAGGTTAACGATGGACAGGCATTAAATGCTTGGCCCAGAGAGCGACACCCACGTCCCACAATTGAATACATTACAAAAACGCGGTTGTGTTGGAATGTCGGAAGCCATGGTAGAAAAGCCAAGCTAGAGTAACAGAGTTTGGCCTCCCGGCAGACCCAGAATGCAGGTCATTATCACACAAAAAGGAGAAAAATGCTCGCTGTTCTGGAAATGTGATTTGTAAATTGTGTTAGTCACAAAGAGTGTACAGATGTATACAGAGTATAAAGGACTTTGTGATACAAATATGGAAATCTAATTTCACGAATGAAACAGACTGCAATGGCATTGGTATTAATATGGAATGCTTATTCCGGCTCAGAACACATCGTGACGGGGCAAATTGTATGGTACGTTAAAATACTCCGTTAAATGATCTTTATTCATCCTGTTAATTTTATGTAATGCGCTCCAACTCAATTATAAGCCATCGTCATATTATTGCAGAGACTGAAGTTCGTTATATGCTGAAACGGCATTTTTTTTATTCCCATTACGATTCGTATTTTTATATATTGCCTTAAATCTGATTGATGCACGGTCCTTTTCAAAACCTCTTCCTCACATGGAGGATGCACAAAGTGAAGAGCAGCAATTAGTGGAAAATTAACTGTGGAAAGATTATGCATTACAGATTCAAAAATTGTTCATCCAAATCGAAACTGGTATAGATGACAAATAGTGTTAACACTTCCAGCTGTTTCATCATCCTTATTAATGTATGGATATTAAATTAGCGTAGCCATGACCCACAACTTGTCCTAACCTTGCTGGAAGATTATCCCGTACCAAAAATGTTATTTGAGTCAACATAGTATGTCTATCAATCATTTTACTGAATGAACCTTCTTACTCTGCCATTTTCACATTGTGAAAAATATCACAACTTCTTATCCCCATTGGGACATTACACATCGTAAACTGAGCACCAAACATATATAACCAGCTGTGAGGATTTTCCAATTACAATCTATGAAATATTTAAAAATTGCAACGAGAGGTCCACCAGTGGGCAGAACAGAAATGGGGAATGTAATATAAATGAAGGACTGCATGGCTCATATTGTTATGGTCCGAGTTCTCACTGCGGTCAGATATTCCATTTTATTCAGTTCCCACCAAACGGTTAAATTCTGTTGTCGGGGACACTCCTACTTATACGGGACCACTGGGGTAAGTTGTTCCTCTGCACTTAGTAAACCACACTTTACTTTGAGAGATGCTACCAGTTACACTTGGACAAGAGGTATCGTTGTTCCTTTTTGGCTTGGATCCCACACTCAGTAAAATTCAAATCGAAATACTCTCACTGAATCACATTAACACTGGAATCCGATATTCCTTTCAGTTTATTGACTCATTTGCAACAAAGAAAGATGTTCCCTGTAAAACTTGCTATTGGAATTGCATGTATTCTCCTGTCAGTGCTACACACTTAGTACAATACTCCATTTATAGATGCCCACAGAAAAGCAAGAACACTGGGTTAGAAATTACTATTGGACTAACATCATCCATGCCATGAGGCTATATCAAGGTCGACAGATGAATCATATTCTTTTAGCAGTGTGTTGCTGATGGAGTATGGATCAAATGGTGTATCTGATATAGATCCAACTCACCAAGTCCCACATCAGGTCAGCTGGAAGTCACAGTGACAGGGCTGCCTTTCCCTCGTATGGTCGGATGTTCTTGATCCTGATTGGATCCTCAGAGCAGAACCACAATATTAAATATCTGAAATCGTGTATCAGTCACCACAAACCAACTTGTCTTTCAACAGCGTAACAAATCCTGTTGTATCACCCAATTTCCAGCGTTCTGAGCCCTCTGGACCACGGACAAGCACAGATATTTCCCAAAGCACTTCATGGTGTAACACGATGGCCTTACAGTGATTAGGTCACAAAATATATCCAAGGGAATTAATCTCCAAAATGTCAGTGTCAACTAAATAGCGACAATAATAACCTAACATAATTATCCAAATCGACGTCCGAAGACTAATAACAATCCCAAACGAAGGTACATGGGAAGCCCTTCACATAGACCACTACAGTGCAGGGAGCATCAAAGGTTAATCACAACAAAGGATATGTAGTGAAACAACCTGTTGCACAAAGGTGTTAGATCCTCTATGGGAGAGCTGCTGCTCCCACACTCCAGATCTTAGTGTTTCTCCTATTGGACAATTCGGTGCATCTTTTACAAATGACACAACTCAAATGTCTGTTTGACAGTCAAATAATTCAACAATACACATCACAATTGGAACCTTGTGCTTAACACCCCTCCCAGTGACCTGTCCTCACAAATATCATGCCCCCACATAACCACTGACTTTTAAAACACACAGGGTAGTGAAAGCTTTCTGTGCTGATGTTCATTGATTACTCCACAAAGACCTGTTCCAGTCACCCATTGCGCACAATATATCTGGACACCCACTTGGAACAAGCTGCCTGAGCAAGACACACCATCACAATACCTTGACGTCAAGGAATGCGAAACACTAGGTGTCACGAAGAGATGGGCTGCTACAAAGCCCATCTGACCGATAGCAGGCTTTGAACTGTCACAGAGAGAGAGAGAGGTCTTTCTAAACACTTCTGAGACGAGCCGGGGCCAGTGCCCAGCCAAACTCAATCAACGTGACCTCAGTAAAAACCCATTGGGCACAATGCAGAGAAACAGACAATGCTGAACACTAGTGAACACTACTGAGGAGCCTTCTCATTAACAAACTCTTTACTTTAAACTCAGTAAGTGAGGACATTGTCACCTGGCAAAAGGAACTAAAATACTGTTCAGTCTTCGAGTGGAAATGGGTATGAACCAATGCAGAGGTTTATACACATTGATTTGTTCCATGACTTATTGGGAACACCAACAACAGCAAGGATGGTGTGGTATACTTTAGCACCATTTGACTTGAAAGATGCATTTTGTTGTTTGCGAAACAACTACTCTGTTCATGCTCCTGGCAATCTGTCGGAATTGGAGAATTCTCTTGGAGATGGAGCTGACATCGTTCAAGAGACTTTATTTTATATTGTGTGGTTTCTCCACTGGGACACTATGGTTACATCTGCATTTTTAAATTCATTTTCATTAAACAGATTACGACAACAGATTTATTTTAATGATATGACATCATTGAGATTTAAGTCTGTAACCGAATACCCCAAAGACTGGAGTAATCTGACCCTATTAGGTCTCAAATGTTAATCGCAATTTGTCTTCAAACAACGCTCCTGACATTATTTCACATATTATCCGTCCCATAAATATTGAAATATCTTTTAATATACTCTTCCGTGATGCTCTTCATTTTGCTGAAGCTGTTTGGTTATTCAATCCCTCATGTTGTCAAGCTCCTTGAGAGCTGTTCTACAGCACACTGTTATCCCACTGCTTTCCTTGTTCATTCAGTTTTACAACTCATTTGGGAAATTCTGTTTGTAAACAAGCACTCTAATAGAAAAGCTGAAACTGATACTGACCACATCAGCAGCTAGAACGTATACGAGGTAACATTTCCTCAAAACAAAGAGAAAAATAGAAACTAATTCTGAAACTTCATTTCAGAATTCTAGAATGACAGAATCATATAGAACACAAGAGGCATTGTGGCGCGTCATGCTTTTCCAGCCAAAATGACACTAAATTTCCATCAGTCCCGCTTTCCAGCACTTGGACCAGAGCCTTCAGTGGTATAACATTTCAAGTGTTCATCCAAGCACTTTACTGAGTTTTCCCATCTGAATTGCAGGCCCCTACCATTCAAACGTGCATTGCAAAGGCACATGGGCAGGGCTCATATTTTCGAAGTAATTCTTCCAATAAACTGCCATCAGCAATTGCTCACAAAAGTTTTAGGGTACTGTTTATAATCTTGAGCCTACGTTCGGATGAGATTAACTGGAGAATCTGACGTTCAGATTCTCAGAATTTTTAGTGGTAAGCGTAAATACCAAGTTTTTCTCTGCCATAATATAACTGTAGATAAATGTTTTAGTAAGCAATTTTGTTCATGGATATTGGTCAAAGGCAGGCGTATGGAGGTAGGCCACAGGTCAGCCATGATCTCGTTGGATGATTAGTTTCATTTGCATTACATCATCCAAATTAAAACGGAAGTAGGGGAACGGATGGCATTTCCGCATTATTAAATTGGAAAACATGTTATGAGTTGGTATTATTGAGGATTCTGATACATGAGGTTTTCCTACATTTGACTGAGATTATTTGTGAATCTCAGGCCCGATCAAAATACCTTTTGGGCAGATTCACATGACACACTTTACAAGATTTCTTCCTATCTCGCATTTTTATTAAATAGCTTGCCTCACTCAATTTCCTTTCAATTTGATAAGATCCACTAAAGCTTGCTTTTAAATTTTCGCTTCACATTGGAAGTAACAGTAACATTTTATCTCCACTAACGGAATTGTGACTTTTTGCTTTGTTATCTGAAAATCTCGTGGACACATCCATTATTGCTATCAAATTCTGACTCCCACTTTTTGTTTTCGGTAGGGTCCCAACAAAACAATTACAACCCTTGTCAAATTTTCCTCGAATGTGGGAATCAGTATTAAGGGTCCTAGGATATTATCACTCTCTGAGGTTTTCCAATTACATATGACATGCTTACAAGATTCAACTTTCAAGCTAATAAAGACGTTCTTGTATTTTGGATTGAGTTTTCCTTACACCCAAATGACCTTCTGTGGGTATTTCATGTGGTACCTGAAACCGTTCATTTCTATAACGCACCAATAATGCAATTAATGACCTTCTGCCCATTTCGCATCTGCCTGAATATGCGATGTTCTCCATTTCATCATCAAGATGTCAGTAGGCATCAAACGCACCTGTGATCCAGCTCTATGATTAACAAGGATTTAGCGGTTTTCTCTATTACTACAACCAGTACATCACCACTTTCCCCCAGATTCTCCAACCTCACTTTATGTTATAGAATGTTGCTGTCTCACAATGAATTCCACATATCACCAGCTTTTCTCAGAATACCCCTTCTGAATTTTTTTCTCATCTCTCACCATCAAAGACTTATTTACTTCTGTGTACCTTTAAATTTTAATTTCTTTAACTGCTCCTTCTGACCTACATGATTAAACCTTACCCACAAATATAAATTCTTTAAAGAAATCTGGCACTTCCATATCAAACAGCCTCTGACCAGGTTCTGCATTCTGTTGGTGCTTTTTAGTTTCCACTGTACATTCCTTTACCACTTCAACAAGAATGTTTCCTCACATCCTTTTTCTGAACCTACGGATCCTGTGACTTCATATGGTCTATTTTATTATAGAGAAAACACCTGAGCTTTTTA
>NC_057717.1:87056520-87076043 GCF_004010195.1 Chiloscyllium plagiosum | reverse complement strand
AGGTAAATGAAACGGTGATAACCAGACCCATGGATACGGGGTTCACCCTGTAATAGGTTTATTGTCACATGGACTCACACGTGGACAGTGATAACTTGACAAGTTTCCACTTAGGATGCGGTCTGAGCTACAAAGTTAACCCCTCCCTTCCCCCAGGTACAGAATCTTGGTACAAAGCAGAAAAATACAGAAAACAAAATTAAAATGTAAAATATTACAGTCCTTCCTGTAAAAGTAGAAAAACACAGAAACACAGTTAACTGATCAACAACACAGTCTATAAGCGCCTGGCCATGCTGGGTTCACACTCTTCACAAGGACTCGACATCCAATCCCTCACACTCACTTCCTGCTCGATGGGTAAGATCGCACATGAATATATCTGATCAGGATTTACTGTAGAGAAAGACATAGAAGAGAGGGAAAGCAGAGAAATTAATCCATGGAGTGTTTTTTTTGAAACAACGCCACATTACAGAAGAGGAACTGCTGGAAGTCTTAAAATGCATAAGCGGAGATCAATACCCAGGGTATGTTCAAGTGTATCCCAGATCATTGTGGGAAGCTGGGGAAGAAATTGCAGGCCACTCGCTAAGATATTTGTATCATTCCACAGAGTTCAGACGAAAGGTCACTGGACCCTGCGTTAACTCTTATTTCTCTGCACAGATGCTGCCAGCTGTGCAGAGCTTTTCCAGCAACCTCTGTTATTCTTAATGATTTGCAGTATCGTCCGTTCTTGCAGTTTTCATTTGTATGCGCCATATTCAGGAAAATAGTAGGAGATCAGTGTAGGAAACCTGGTGAGCATGCAAGAGTTAGGCGGAAGGGTCTATTTGCCTAGTATATGGCTCAAAGTGTCTATGACTCTATTACACCTGTTTCATCATCCAGTCTTCATTGTACTTAATTCATTTCCAAATCAAAAATCCTCTGTAAATACTTTCAATTATCTAGTTCTCGAAACTTTCTTGTCAAGAGAATTCCGAACATTGACGTGGTATTGTGGACTACAGAAGCAGGATTGTATTCAAACACAATATGTAACATTTTTCCCACGATAATCCCTCAGTCTCCCATTACTATCTTGCCGATCTATGGTTCCGTGACGAGTGTGGTTGAATATGCCAGGGTCAGAACATTTGTACCTAAACCTGATGACAACCCGTTAAAGCTACCACACTTAGCTGCTTACATTTCAAACAGCAGGACTAACACCTGATAGGCAGGGCAAAGTGATCCCGAGACCAACAGATCAGATCAAAGCTCTGCAATCACGCCACGTCATAAATGGTGATGGATTATTAAATAACTCACTGGAGGAGAGAAGTCCACAAATATCCCCGTCCTACATAATGGGACAGTCCCATACATCAGTGTAAAAGACAAGGATGTAGTCTCTGCATCATCCTCAGCCAGAAGTGTTGAGTTGATAATCCATCTCACCCTCATCATGATGCTCTCAGAATCAATTATGTCAATCTTCAAACAATTCCATCTGCTGCACGTGACACGAAGAAACAGCTGAACACAGTAGATGCGACAAAAGCAATGGACTCTGTCACCATTCGTGCAATAGGACTGAAGACTGCACAGGGCCTGGTGAGACCACACCTAGAGTACTGTGTGCAGTTCTGGTCTCCAAATTTGAGGAAAGACATTATGGCTGTTGAGGGAGTGCAGCGTAGGTTCACGAGGTCAATTACTGGAATGGCGGGATTACCCTACACTGAAAGACTGGAGCGACTGGGCTTGTGTACCCTTGAGTTTAGAAGACTGAGAGGGGATCTGTTTGAGACATATAATATTGTTAAAGGATTGGACACTATGGAGGCAGGAAACATGTTTCTGTTGATGGGTGAGTGCCGAACCAGAGGACACAGCTTAAAAATACGGGGTAGACCATTTAGGACAGAGATGAGGAGAACCTTCTTCACCCAGAGAGTGATGGCTGTGTGGAATGCTCTGCCCCAGTGGGCAGTGGAGGCCCAGTCTCTGGATTCATTTCAGAAAGAGTTGGATAGAGCTCTTAAGGATTGTGGAATCAAGAGTTCTGGAGATCAGGCAGGAACAGGATACTGATTAAGGATGATCAGCAATGATCATATTGAATGGTGGTGCAGGCTCGAAGGGCATCTATTGTCTATTGTCTATTGACTTGTGCTACACAACAAGCCTTGTCCCGGGGAAGCTGTTTCATTCCAGCTCCAACTCTGACATCTCCCTGGTAATGTAGATATTTACTCAACTATGTCCAGTCCCCTCAGAGGAGAATAATTACAATCTGAGCAGTTACAGAGATGGTACTCTTGTGGAAATGTCACTGTATTACTAATCCAGACCAGGCTAATAGTCTGGCATCTGGTGGAAGTTAAAAAAATTAATAAAATATCGAGATGTAAAATGTAGTGTAACAGCGACCCTGAAACCAATGTCGATTGTACACACAAATTTCCTTCCCCAGTGTACTTTCAGGAAGCAAATCTCCCGCACTGTCCTGGTCGGACCTAAAAGTGACTACAGACACACAGACATGTGTTAAACTCTTCAATGGTGTCTGAAACGGCCAAGCAAGACACTCAATTGTATCAAACTACTCCAAGATGTTTAAGGATAAAACCGGATAGAACACCCAGCCCCAGCCTTGGTATCGGTAAATGACACGGGAAATACGTTCCTGTCGCCCCTGCAGAGACCTTCTTCCCAAACTCTGAGAGCTTGTGACAACATTTCTCAAGGTTTCCCACAGACTGCATAGAAACATCGGGAAAGGTTTAGGCCATTCAACACATTGAGTCTTCCCCATTTTACTTCATGGTCAAACATCTCCTCAATGCACTTTTCCCACACAATGTACACATCCCCTTAACGTGATTAACCAACGGAAAATATAAAATAGGAACTTCAGTGGTCTCTTCAGCCCTTCGAGTTTGTCCCCCAGTCAATACACAGGCAGTTCTCCTATAACGTGTGTTTATTAAACGTGATGTCGCTGTAACAAGATTAGTGAATTGTGGACATTAGTTTTATAAAGCGAACTCCTGTTCAAAGTGACATGATTCCATTCCTGGCACCAGCTGAACAGCAAACCCGAGCCTCAGGACCCTCTGTCTACAAAATGCACCCTCCGTGTGTACAGCCAAAACAGGAATGTAATCCGCTCTGCAAGCCTTGAACCTCAGCCAGAAACTGGCAACTGGAGTCTATATTTAGAAGGGGAGAATCTTGGGGAAAACTGGATTTCCATGTAGGCATCATGCGTTCAGCTGGCCTGCGTGCTTTCTGGTGAAGAGCTTGGTGAAAGGTACAGGAGTGTAGTCAGGGTTTGTAATGTTAAAGTGTTACATTTACAGTATTGCTTCGTTCCAAAATGTTATTTAAGGAGTTACTTCCACTGTGCTATTGTGTGTTAGACTAACTTTAATTTTTGTTTCTAACTCACATTTTTGTGGTTCGCCCTTTACGCTGTTATTTTCCCACAGGTCACATTATTGATATTACACAGTTTTCTACTACACAATGTTGCACAGAAGGCAGCCAATGTATTATGGGAGAACCACCTGTAACGATGGTTGATCCTTTATCTCCACATCATAGTCCTGCTCTCTCCCCATACCTTCCGTGTCTAGAAATGGTAGGATGCAGTTCTACTGTTCCCAACAAAGTGCACAACATCACATCTATCCACATTGCTCTCCATCTGCCACGTATTTGTCCATCACTCCACTTGTCTCAGTCACCTTGCAGCTTTTTATTATAATCCTCCTCACCCACTCACAATCCGACATTGTTTAGTGCTATCATCAGCATTGGAAATATTGCATTTGATTCCCTCAACAAAATATTTGTGCTGTATTGGGAATAGCGAGGGCCAACATCCCAATCCCTGTGATAATCCACAAGCCTTTGTCTCCAATAAAAGGATACTTTTATTCCGTTGTTTCCGGTCCATGAGGTCTTGTGCTGGAACTTGTCCAGCCTGACTTCTGTTCTTTTGTTTCTTTTCTCCCCCTTCCTTGTCTTTTAACAGCTTACTGACCTTGAAGCTTGGACAGCATCGTGAGCAGCGATTGCCCAAAGCACAGACTTTGAGCGGACTCAGGGCGTGGCCTTCGAGACATCTCAAGCCGGGCCCATGCAACGGACTTTGAGCTGCACCCAGTGCAGAGGAGAGCGAGTCATTACTTATTGTTGCAGAGCAAGGACAGGACCTGGAATCGGCAGCTGCTACATCAGCAGAGGCGACGTGGATAAGATAGGGCCCAGCAATAAAAGATGGTGCCTGAGGATCGGAGACTTGGCTGCTGGTTTGTCCTCCACTGGCGGTGACACAGTGGTTGGTGGAAAGACTTCATGGTAACATCGATGAGGCAGGCCCAGCAGTGAGAGACATGTCTCTGATATTGAAGGGTTGGCGCAGGGGGTGTTGAGGTGGTGATGAAGGTGTTTCAGCCTAGCGGTAAAGATGGTGCCTGAGCATCAGCAACTTCGATGTTGGTAGGGTCCAGTGTAGATGTGGATGAAGCCGTTGTGGAGGGATGGGGGTGCTGGCGTCGTCGATGGCTCAGGGCCCATGGACTCTCTTCAAGCTGTAGCTTTTGTTTATTCTGTTTTCTTAAGTTCTTCAAAACGGTGCCATTTTGTGGCGACCAGTAAAAGCTTTTCACTGTATTTTTTTGTATCTATCCTATAACGTATACATAAAAATAAACCAAGAATCAAAATTAAAAACTACGACTCACTTCTTCTGTAAGCTTTCCCATTCTGAAGCCCTGTTCCTATATCAGCCACAATTCCATCAAATTTGATTCTCAACACGAGGCTTGGGACTTTATCAAATCTTTATGAAAATCCAAACACATTGCATATATTGTTTCTCCATGATGTATCTTATCAGTCAGTTTCTCAAATATGATACACATTTCAAAAGATCTATGTTGGCATTGTCTCTAATATCACTTTCAGTTCTGGATGTAGGTTTGCTTGTTGAGCTGGAAGGTTCATTTCCAGCTGTTTTATCTGGGCCTCCAGACGAAGCACTGTTCATGATTTCTGCTTTCTCTTTATATGTTTGGGTTTCTTTGGGCAGGTGATGTCATTTTCGAGGAGAAAGTGAGGTCTGCAGATGCTGGAGATCAAAGTTGAAACTTTATTGCTGGAACAGCACAGCAGGTCAGGCAGCATCCAGGGAACAGGAGATTCGACGTTTCGGGCACAGGCCCTTCTCCATTCCTGAAGAAGGGCCTGTGCCCGAAACATCGAATCTCCTGTTCCCTGGATGCTGCCTGACCTGCTGTGCTGTTCCAGCAATAAAGTTTCAACTTTGATATGCAGCAAGACCTAACTTGGAGATGTTGGTAGTGGACTGTGGTGGACAAAGATAAAAATCACACAACACCAGGTTATAGTCCAACAGGTTTATTTGGAAACACTAGCTTTCAAGGCACTGCTTCTTCATTAGGTGGTTGTGGAGAATAAGGTCATAAAACAGCATTTATATCCAAATGAGTACAGTGTCATGGAGATGTGATGATACATTAAACAATTTAAGATAAATTTAGGATGGGATGTGTTGGTTTCTGTTCTTTGGTATGTAAATCCCAGAACTTCTTTTGGCCATTGGATAAACATATGGATGATAATGCAACAATGCAGGTTAGTTCAGCTTCAGGCTGGTTTCACAGGTCAGCACAACATTGAGGGTCAGAGAGCCTGGACTGTGCTGTAATGTTCTGTGTTCTTTGAAAGCAAGATAATATTTCGAGTCTGGCGATTCTTCATCAGAACTGTTAACAGCTCAGGAAAGGTGGTAATATATTGAAGTGACGTTTGTGGGAAGGGGTTGGTCTTGCACAAGGTGACTTACTTGCCGATTTACTTCCTCCAACCTCAGTATCCAAGGCCTCAGGCACACCTTCCAGGTGAAGCAGCAGCTTACCTGCACTTCTCTCAACTCATTTATTTCATTCACTGCTCAGAATGTGGTCTCCTGTATATCGGGGGAGATGAAACACAGATTTGATGACCGCTTTGCTGAACACCTACACTCTGTCTGTAAAACATGACCCAGAGTTTCCCACTGCCTCCACTTCAACACACCACTGTGTTCCTACACCAACATTTCTGTCCCAGATCTGTTGCAGTGTTCCTTAACGCAAGTTCAAAGAACAACACTTCATTTTCCACTTTCTCCTGCTGAACACTCTCTGCTCATTCCTGAAGAAGGGCCTGTGCCCGAAACGTCGAATCTCCTGTTCCCTGGATGCTGCCTGACCTGCTGTGCTGTTCCAGCAATAAAGTTTCAACTGGTGATGTCATTTCCCGTGGTGATGCCATTCCCTGTTCTTCTTCTCCTGCAAATCCTCTCAAAACTCGTTAGCACTTTCAGTCCCAATAATTTCTCCATCCATTTAATAATTTCATTCAATTCCCTTTTTCTCACCAGACTTAGGTTTCTTAGTCTTGCTGGGCAGATGTTTTGGCTTTTTTTATGTTTTCTTCTGTGAAGACAGAACTGAAATAGTTGCTTCATAGTTTGGCATTTCCCTGTTCTCTCATTCTCGAGTGAGCTCGAGTGTTCCAGCATTATTTGTTGCAGGATTGTCTTTAATTTCAATGTTGGAATCACTGGATTTAATTTACTTCTAGGTCTTCACCCTAAATCCACAAACAAACTCCTCGACTGGCCTTGCCTGTTCCACTGAATATTCAAAAAAAAAATCCTTCCAGAAACCATGGGGAGCAGCTCACTCAGTGGCTGTAACGGTTTTAAAATGGAGACTGTTCCAGAAGAATCCACATCAATCACTGGATTCTTATGGAACAGGATCAAAGGAGAAAAGTATTGCTCTATGTCCTTGTCAAATAGCTCTGTAGGAAGGCACAATGCAGCACATAGAACAGCATTTAGACAACAAAACCTAAGAGTGGAAAGCAGGAATGGGATCGCAGTAATTTCATAATCACTGCCAGTCCCACGTGCTGGTGAGAATTGAATTGTTTTTTAGCAGCAGCAGCAACTGGAAGGGCGGGAGATTCGACCTGCTGGGAGCGGTGGGTCACTGATTTGAACTTTAAAAACTTACCTCAAGTGCGGGGGTCTTACATTTTTGTTTTTCAGCAGCAGCTCGAAGGGCGGGAGGTTGGTCAAAGGGCCTGACGGGAGCTGTGAGTCACTGATTTGAGCATTTATATTTGAAATCAGAGGGCAGAAGTTTCTGGGAAAGGAGGGTAGTTTTTTATTTACGTCCAGCTATATAAGTCAGTGTTTTCTAAACCTGAGACCCTACCTTTGTAAGGCCTCCCACCCAACCACCTCATCTAACCTTAAAGGCCAAGGACACATCAGGGAAGCTTCTCTTCTTTTTTACTTACTAATAAGGGGACTATCAGTGATCGCAGTGCAGGGAGAGGAATGTTTGCGGTGAAGGACGCTATTCACGTCCTACCCAAGTACATCTACAGGAAGTGCACCCAACTCTCGCGTGTTCGGGAACTGGATGAATTTCGGATCATTCGGGAGGCAGAGGTTGTGATAGATAAGAGTTACAGTGAAGTAGTTACTCCACGGTAAGAAGAAAGTTTGGTGACTGTTCGAAGGGGTAGAAAACAGTCGGTGGAGTGAATCCCTGTGGTCGTTTCCCTGCAAAACATGTGTACTATTTTGGACACTCTTTGGAGGGGAGACTTACCACGGATTTGCAGTGAGGACCAGGTCTCTGGCAAAGAGCCAGTCTCTGTTGCACAGAAGGGAAGAAGGGAAAGGACGAGAATGTAGGTCATTGGGGACTCAGTAGTTAGAGACTCAGATGGAAGGTTTGTTGGGAACGAACGAGCAGCACAGTTGGTGTGTTGCCTCCGAGGTGCCAGGGTCTGTGATGTCTCGGGGGGGGGAGGGGTATCTTTGGAGTCCTGAAGGGAGTGGGTGACAAGCCCAAAGTCGTGGTCCATTATGTACCAACCACATAGGAAGAAAGAGATGTAGGAGTGTGAGGCAGGATTTCAGAGAGCTAGGGTGGAAGCTGAGAGCGAGAACAAACAGAGTTGTTATCTACGGCTTGTTATGCGTGCCACGTGATAGTGAGCCAAGGAATAGGGAGAGATATCAGCTGAACGCGTGGCTGCAAGAATGGTGCAGGAGGGGGGGCTTCAGGTACTTGGATAATTGGGGCTCATTCTAGGGAAGTTGGAACATGTACAAAAATGACGGTGGTCACTTGAAACAGATGGGTACTAATATCATGGGTGGAAAATTGGCTGCTGCTTTCAGGTGGGTTTAAACTAGCTCAGCAGGGGGATGGGAACCTGCGGTGTAGTTATAGTGCACAGGAGGATGAGAGTAGGGAGGACAAGGTCAGGATTTCAGGGTAACAGGAATATGCTATCAGACTGCAAGCTGGTTTGAATTGTGTCTACTTCAACGCCAGAAGTCTCCAAAATAAGGTTGGTGAGCTTGCAGCATGGATAGGTACATGGAACTTCGATGTTGTGGCCATTTCGGAGTCATGGATAGAGTAGGTTGAGGAATGAATGTTGCAGGTTGCAGGGTTTAGATCTTTCATTAAGAACAAGCAAGATGGTAAAAGAGGGGGAGGTGTGGCCTTGTTAGTAAAGGATAATATAACGGTGGCTGAAAGAAGTTTTGACGAGAACTCGTCTACTGAGGTAGTATGGGCTGAGGCTAGAAACAGGAGAGGTGAGATCACACTGCTTGGAGTTATTTCTTGGTCTCCGCAGAGTTCCAGGGAGGTGAAAGAGAAAATTAGCAAAATTATTCTGAGTAAGAATGAAAGGAACAGGGTGGTCATTATGGGGTACTTTGACTTTCCCCAACATTGACTGGAAATGCTATAACTCTAGTACGTTGGATGGATCAGTTTTGGTCCAATGTGTACAAGGGGGTTTCCTGATGCAGTATGCCGAAGGGCCAACAAGAGGGGAGGCCACAGTGGATCTGATGCTTGGTAATGAACCAAGCTGTTTGATTTAGTTTTAGATGAGCACTTTGGAGAGAGTGACCATAATTAAGTTACATTTTGTTTAGCGTTTTGGGAAGGGATAGGTACATGCCACAGGTCAAGAGTTATCGATGGGGCAAGGGCAATTATAATGCGATTTGGCAAGAATTATGATGCATAGAATGGGGTAGCAAAATGCAGGGGATGCAAAATAGAATGAAGGAGAATCTTGAAGCTTTCTATAGGATGTGAGGAATTAAAGGATGACTACGGTAGGAATGGGGCCAGTCAAAGACAGAAGTGTGAAGTTGAATTTGGACCCTGTGGAGATCAGAGAGGTGCTAAACGAACATTTCTCCTCGGTTTTCACTCAGGAAAATGAGAATATTGTTGAGGAGAAGAATGTGGTACGACATATTCGACGAGAAAGGATTGAGGTTAATTACAAAGAGGTGTTATCAAAACTAGAAGGAAGGAAATTGGTCAAGTCCCCTGAGCCAGATGGGATTTATCTGAGAATTCTCTGGGAAGCTAGGGCGGCGATAGAAGAGACTTTGGCTTTGATATTTGAGTCATCATTTTCTACCGGTTTACTACCAGAGGATTGGAGGATTGCAGGGATGTGCCCTCGTTCAAGAAGGACAGTAAAGATGGCCCAGTTAATTATAGACCAGTGAGTCCTACTTCTGTTGTAGGAAAAGTTTTGGAAAGGATTATAAGATATATGACTTATAATCATCTAGCAAGCATCAATTTGATTTCACATAGTCAACATGGTTTCGTCAAGGGTAGGTCGTGTCTCACAAACCTCATTAAGTTTTTGAGAAGGTGACCAAGCTTGCAGATGAGGGTACATCAGTTGCATGGTGTGCATAGACTTCAGTAAAGCCTTTGATAAGTTTCCACATCGTAGGCTGTTGTAAAAAATGCAGAGTCATGGGATTGAAGGTGATTTAGCAGTTTGCATCAGAAACTGGCTTTCTGAAAGAAGGCAGCGAGTGGTGGTAGATGGAGAATATTCAGTCTGGAGTCTAGTGACTAGTGGTGTGCCACAAGGATATGTTTTAGGACCACTGCTGTTTGTCATTTTTATAAATGATTTAGATGCAGGCATAGGTGGATGGATTAGTAAATTTGCAGTTGACACTAAATTGGGTGGAGTAGTGGACAGTTTGGAAGAATGTTACAGGTTGCAAGGGGACTTGGATAAATTAAAGAATTGGGCTGAGAGGTGGCAAATGGAGTTCAATGTAGCTAAATGTGAGGTGATTCACTTTGGGAAGAATAACAGGAAAGCAGCGTACTGGGCCAATGGAAAGATTCTTGGTAGTCTGGGTGTGCACAGAGATCTCGGAGTCCATGCACATAGATCCCTGAAAGTTGCCACTCAGGTTGATAGTGCTGTTAAGAAGATATACAGTGTGTTAGGTTTCATTCGTAGAGGGATTGACTTATGGAGTCACAATATCATGCTGCAACTACACAAAACGCAAGTGCGGCCGCACTTGGAATATTGTGTACAGTTCTAATCGCCATATTTCGGGAAGGATGTGGAAGCATTGGAAACGGTGCAGTGGCGATTTACCAGGATGTTGCCTGGTCTGGAAGGAACCTCTTACAAGGAAAGGCTAAAAGACTTTGGTCTTTTCTCATTGGAAAGAAGAAGGCTAAGAGCTGATTTGGTAGAGATATAAAAGTGATCAGAGGATGAGATAGGGTAGACAGTGAAAGTCTTTTTCCTAGGATGATGACGTCAGCGTGTATGATGGCGCATAACTACAAATTGAGGGTGATAGATTTGAGACAGATGTCAGATGCAGGTTACTTACTCAGAGAATAGTAAGAGTGTGGAATGCCCTACCTGCCAATATAATTACCTCAATCATATTCGGGAGATTTGAACAATCCTTGGATAAGCACATGGGTGATGATGGGAAAGTGTAGGGGGGTGGGGAAACTGAGAATAGTTCACAGATCAGCGCAACATTGAGGGCTGAAGGGCCTATTCTGTGCTGTATTGTTCTATGTTCTATGTTCTAAGCCTCTTGTGCTCTTAAGAGAAATGTCCCAACTTGTCCAAATTCTCCATTTCATTCAGGCCATTGAAACCAGGAAACATTCTTGTAAATTTCTTCTGCACTCTTCCCAGTTTTATAACACCCTTCCTGTAGCAAGGTAATAAAACTGAACACAGTACTCCAAGTATAGCCTCACCAACATCCTGTACAACTGCAACATAACTTCCCACCTTGTATACTCAATGCCCTTATTGATGAAGGCCAGCGTACCAAAAGGCTTTTTCACTGCCCTGTTTACCTGGGACTCCACTTTCAGAGAACCAGGCACCTGAACTCCATGATGCCTCTGTTTCACTAAACTTGTAAGTCACTACCATTCACCATGTAACTCCTCCCTTGATTTGAGTTCCAAGCTATAAGACATCACACTTATCTATATCAAACTCCATTTGCCTCTTCCCAACCCACTTCCACAGCTGATCAATGTCCTGTTCCAAGTTGTAATACGTTTCCTCACTGTCCACAATTCCAACTATTTCAGTGTCATCAGCAAACTTACTAATTATGCCTTGTACATCATTGAGATAGATAACATACAGTGATGGGCACAGCACCAATCCCTGAGCCATTGCACTATTCACATGCCCCCAGTCCAACAAACATCCTTCCATTATTACACTCTGCTTCCTACCATCGAGTCAATTTTGTATCCAATTTGCCAGCTTATTTTGTATCCCATGCAATCTCTCTTCTCGAGCAGCCTACCATGAAGAAACTTATCAAAGGTCTTGCTGAAATCCATATCGACTACATCTACTGCCCTGCCCTCATCAACCTTCCCAGTCACTTCATCAAAGGAGTCTAACAAATTTGTGGGGCATAATCTCTCATTCACAAAGCTGTGCTGACTACTCCGAATCAAATTCTTTCTTACCAAATGCATATATGTATTATCCCTCAGAATCTTCTCAAGTAATTTACCCACCACAGATGTTATCATTCCCAGGCTTTTCTTTGCAGCCCTTCTTGAATTAGGGCACAACATTCATTAACCTCCAGTTTTTCGGGACCTCACCCATGGCTAACGATGATGCAGAAATATCAGCTCGGACAATTTCTTCTCTCACATCTTCGAGTGTTCTTGGATATATCTGATCAGGGCCAGGATATTTATCCACCTTCACATATTCTGATATGTCCAACACCTCCTCTACTGTGATATGGACTATCCTCAAGTTGCCCTCACAAACTCCCTCAAGTTGTAACATTTTATTAAACTCTGACAATGCTTCCTCCTCCTTCGACACCGCTTTCTGCAAGGAGAACACTTGATATCCCTACTGCACCTGTCAACCTTGCAAAGTGTTCCAATCTGTTTTATCCATCAGTCGGAAAAAAACTCAGCAGGTCAAGCAGGGGAGTGGACGTTATAGTTCAGACCCTGATGAGCCCTGATCAAAGGGTCTAACCGGAAAATTCGTTTCCCCTGCTCCTCTGACACTGGTTGACCTGTTGTGCTTTTCCCAGCTCCAGACTTTCACGAGTCTGCCTTTCCAGCTTCTGCACTCCTCACTATCTCAAAGCTGTTTCATCCACCAGTTGACTGCAACTCTCCAAACCCTTCATTGCCCTTCAGTCCCTTAGACCAACGTTCTTCGCCTCTGTAACACCGTCCAGTTCCACACAGGCATTTTATTATGTAATCTCCTTCAGACCTTGCAGGCTTCATTCCTGTAATATCCTCCAGTCTAGACAGCATTCTATCCCTTCTTCTGCAGCCTTGTCAACTCTCTCCAGCCTTCAGATTCCCTTTCCACGAGCTGTCCCAATCCCCTGCAATTCACTCCATCTTTGTGCATTCTTCCAGCCACGACGGTTCTCACTAACTCTTACTATTCACTAGGCACCGGAACTGTCCTTGTAGCTGTCTACATGCGGAATATGGAGAGGAATGTGTCAAAAATCGTGCAGATTTTATTCGGTGACCTTATTCCTAGTATACAGATATTATTTAGATTCGATATGTCCTTGAAACTGCCCCAAAATTCAAACAGGATTTTCCTTTGTCAACAGTCCATAATTTCTCAAAACCCCTGTTATGCTTTTTTTTTAAAGTATATAGTGCAGATGTCCTTAACAATTTAATGTTCAAACTAATCTTTCCTTAGACAGCTGTTGAGGCTGGCACATTTATTACATTGAAGGCTGGGTTTGACAGATATTGGATCAGTGAGAGAATTGAGGGTTGTGTCGGTATATCAGTAAAGTGATGTTAAGGATGTTCAGGTCAACCACGATCTCATTGAGAGGAGGAGCAGACTCAAATGGGCTGAATGGCCTATTTCTGTTCTGATGTTTTATATTTGAGTAACTGATGCTAGTCTAACCTGTTTGTAATTCGATGTTTTATCTCTCTTTCCTCAAGTGGAGTCCGTTGCTAACTCCCAATCGAAAGAAAGTGTTCTTAAATCTCTGGAAATTTTGGAAATCATGGCTAGTGTTTCCACTATTTGATCAGCTCTGTCTTTTAAGAGGTACAGTATCAGTCACCAGGTCACAGGGAATTTCCAGTCTGAGCTTTTCCAGTCTGGGCAGCATAATGGCACAGTGGTTACCACTGCTGCCTCACATCGCCAGAGACTTGGGTTCAATTCCTGCCTCAGGAAACTGTTTGTGTCGAGTTTGCATATTCTACCTGAGTCTGCGTGTGTTTCCTTTGCGTGATCTGGTTTCCTGCCACAGTCCAAAAATGTGCACGTTCGATGAATTGGCCATGCTAAATTGCCCGTAGTGTTAGGTGAATGGGTCTGGATGGGTTGCTCATCGGTGTGGACTTGTTGGGCTGAAGGGCCTGTTTCTACACTGTAAGTAATCTCATTGTTTTCTCAGACGTATATTTCCTTTCTTGTTTTAGACCCTATCGTCCAAGTCTGGAACGAAACATGTAAAGACAGGAACGTTATTTATTCAACTTCTCTGCTATTTTGTCATGCCCTCTGATTTTTCAAATCTTCATTTCAAAGTTGGCTCAGCTATTGTCTTCCAGATTGTACATTTCTAAAGTGCCTTGTAATGGAGCTTTTAAAAAACATTCACTTGTGTAACAAGGCGTCGGTGGGTTGGCCTGGATTTATTGCCTGTGCCAAGTCTCCTGGGGAAGGTGGTGGTGAGTTTTTGTTGAACTGCTGTAGACGCATAATGCCCTTGGGGAGGATTGAACCAAAGACGGTAATGGAGTGGTGACGTATTTACGAGTCAGGATGGTGAGTGGCTTGGAGTGGAACCTGCAGTTGGAGGTGCTCCCATGTATCTCGTGTCCTTGTCCATCCGGTACCTCACTAACGTGATCGAGGCTTTTGTGGAAGTGACGAAGATGATTGATGAAGTAAAAGAGGTTGATGTTGGCAACATGGACTACAGCAAAGCCTTTGTCAAGGCCCCTTGTGGTAGACTGGTGCAAAAGGTGAAGCCGCATACTATCAAGGAAGAACTGGCAAAGGGGCTTATTCATAGGAAACAGAGAGTAGCTGTGGAAGGATGCTGTTTATAATGGAGGGCTGTGATAGGGATCAGTGCTGGACCCTCAGCTATTCGTGATCTACACAAATGATTTGGAAGAAAACATGGCTGGTCTATTTATTAAGTTTGCGGTTGATACAAAGATTTGTGGAGTTACAGATAGTGAAGAAGATTGTCAAAGGATACAGCAGGATATAGATCAGTTGAAGGGATGATGCAGAAAAATGACAGATGGATTAAATCCGGGCAAATGCGAGGTGCTGCATTTTAGAAGGTCAGGTCCAGGTGGAAATGATACAATGAATGGTAGAACCTTGTGGAGTATTAATATAATCTGGGTGTGCAATTCCATGGATCACTGGAGGCGTCAGTACAGGTAGATAAGGTAGCAACAAAAATACCTATGGCATGCTTGACATCATTTGCAGGGGCATTGACCATAAGTATAGAAATGTTATGCTGCTGCTTTATACAGCTTTAATTAGGTGACACCCGGATTCTCGCTTTCAGTTCTGGTCATCACACTCCCAGAAAGATGACGATGGAGAGGGTGCAGAAAAAGGTTCACCAGGATGTTGCCTAGTGTTGATGATTTTAGCAATGAAGATAGGTTTGATATACTGAGTTTGTTGTCACTGTACCACAGGAGGCTCAGGGACGACTTAATAAAAGTTTATAAGATTGTGAATGGCATGGATAGAGTGGAAAATAGCATTTTCCAGGGTAGAGGGGTCAATTAATATGGGACACAAGTTCAATGTGCGATGGGGGGGTAGAGGGGAAGGAAGTTTAAAAGTAATCTGTGAGTCAACAGTTTCATACAAAGGAAGGTGACTGCCCAGAACGTACTCCCAGAGGAGGAGGTGGAAGCCGACACGATAGCAGTATTCAATAAATACCTGTACGAACCCATGAAAAGGAAGGAAATAGCGGGATAAAGAACCTGGAAGCGAAGTCAGTTTTAATATGAAGGGGAAAATATTTCAACGCAGGCTTGGAGGGCCGAAGTGCCTACTCCTGCGCTGTACTATTCTTTGTTTAAGGTGTAAGTAATCGTGAATTTGGAAAGTGCTGTCTGAAGATCGTTGCTGAGTTTCTGCAGTGCAATCTGATAACAGCACGTACTTATGCAATCGAGTCTTACTGGTGGAGGGAGTGGATGCTTCTAGGTATGGTGAAAATTGAGCGGACTGCTTTGTCCTGGATAGTGCTGAGCTTCTTGAGTGTTGTTGGAGCTGCACTCATCCATGCAAATGGCCAGTATTCCATCACACTGCTGACTTGTATCTTAAACTGCCTGTGTGGAGTTTACACATTCTCTCCCTGTGTCTGCGTGGGTTTACTCCGGGTACTCCGGTTTCCTCACACAGTCCAAAAATGTGCAGGTTAGGTGAATTGGCCAGGCTAAATTGCCCATAGTGTGATGTGAAGGGGTAAATGAAGGGGAATGGGTCTGGGTGGGTTGCTCTTCGGAGGATCGGTGTGGAATGGCCGAACGACCTGTTTGCACACTGTAAGTAATCTAATCTAATCTAAATAATGAGGCAAAAGTGAGGGTTTCGGATGCTGGAAACAAGAGTTTAGATCAGAGTTGTGCTGGAAAAGCACAGAAGGTGAGGCAGTATCCGAGGAGCAGGAAAATTAACGTTTCGGGCAAAAACCCTTTGTCAGGCTCCTCGGATGGTGCTTGACATGATGTGCTTTTCCAGCACCACTCTGATCTAAACTCTTATAAATAATGGCCAGGTTGTGAGGAGTCAGGAGATGTGCTTTCAACCACATTACTCCAAGCCTCTGACCTTGTCTTGTAGCCATTGTGTTTATGTGGTGAGTCCATTTAAAGATCTGGTCAACGGCAATCCCAGGGAGTTGATAGTGGGAGATTCAGCGATGGGAACACCATTAAATGTCAACGGGAAGCGGTTAGTTTTATAGACTAGAGCAGACCACATCAAAATATTTTAGAAGATAACCGAGAAACTCACTTTTTCTTATTTTAAGGCAAATGTAAAGTGTTTGTTGCAGAAACAATGTAAATGGCCAAACTACTCGACGTTAAGCACAATCATTTAATAAACACTGTCGTTAAAATAAATCCAAAGAAAGAGGAATTTAGAATAACTTCACTCTACTGGAAAAAAAAATCATAGATACAGTAACTATTACTACTTAACAGTTTCAATATAGTAACATGCCATAAACACACCCTTGACCAAAAGGAAAATTCAGAGACAAATTCTCGCCCGCAGTTCCCCCAGCCAATGGAGAAAAACATCAAGAGAAGTTTCAGAGACAGTAGCAACCAGGAGCCATTCACTGAAGCTTCCAGCTCTGTTCAGAACCCAACAGCTCTGATTTAAGGAAAAAAACAAAAACCCAGAAATCCTGATCTGGGAGAATTGACTACAACCATTGAAGCTGTTTTAAATTAAAACCCAAGGCCTGACAAGGTGTTTACTCAGTTGGTTTTAACTATCGAACTTGGGACCTCTCGTTCAAACTCTCTCTGAAAAGAAACTTGTACAAAATAACCCTTGAAAGCCCCACCATAGTCACATTGCCTTGTCTTTTCTTGAGATAGTCATAGGCTGGCATTCATTCGCGTGAATGTTGCATGACACTTGTCAGCGCAATCTGGATCTTGTGCAATCTTGTTTCATTTGAATATGGACTGCATCAATACCTGAAGAATACGAATCATGCTGCACATTGTGCAATCATTGGTGAACATCCAAACGTCTGATCTTATCGTGGAGGAAATGTCATTGATGAAGCAGCTGAAGATGATTTGGCACAGCTATCTCTTATTCTATGTTTTCCATTTGGTTCACTGTTCTGGTAGCCCTTAATTTGTTTCTAAAACACTCAGTCCTCAGAATTGTTGGCTTTCCTTTGGTGGTCTTCTAAGCCTCTTTATTCTCATGATTGTTGATATCCTGGGTGAGTCACTCTATGCATTTCTGGCTGAGCTTTTGATTGCTTCAGTGGAATGTCCTGTTTTTGAACTGCTTACACTGTTCCTTCGAATAATTTCCTCTGCTCTTTCACAGCCATGCGTTTCATTATATTTACTCTGCTTACATTGATCAGTTCTCCCCTTACGCGCACATAATTGTTTTATTTTAAGTTCCAGAATGGTTGAACTTCACTTGACCACATTAAAAACTCATAATACCTTCTAATTTCATCTTATTACGATTCCCTAACTATGACATTGTTCATTGAGTTAGTTTTATGCACAGTGCTCGATCTGAGCTAACTGCAATCCTCGGCAGTTGTCTAATATATAGTTCAGAGAAGCTCGAACTAAAACATTGTCCAAACCCCCCTTGAAGATTACCCTTCCAAGTGTGATTGTCCCAGACTTGGTGAAGATTGAATCCCCCACAATTATCACAGTAACCGTGCACAAATTCTAATAATTTCCTGTCTGATGAAAGGTTTCTCAATGGAATACTGTGCGTGGGCCTAAAATCTTTCAGCCTACCTTTGTGTTCTGACATTTATTACTCCGAATTTGCATTCATACTGATTCAACCTCATAATCTTTGTCATGCCTTTATCCTATCTCGAATTATCACGGTTACCCCTCCTGCTTTCCCATTCTGTTGTGCATCCCAGAATATTGATAGCCCAGATTTTGTTCTCCCGGTAACTATGTCTGTCTGATGGAGATTAGCTTGAAATCATTTGTCTCTCTCTGTGACAAATGCATCGAACTTATTGCAGATTCTTTGTCTATTCAAACATATAGGTAAAAACAATGACTGCAGATGCTGGAAACCAGATTCTGGATTAGTGGTGCTGGAAGAGCACAGCAGTTCCTTGGATGCTGCCTGAACTGCTGTGCTCTTCTAGCACCATTAATCCACATTCAAACATATAACCTGTATATTTTTAACCAAAATTTCCTGTCATAAACCTATTGGCTGGTGTACAGTTTGAGTTGAAATCTGTCCCTGCCGTCTTCATTCTGCTTGTCATCAGTGACATTACCATGTTGTTCTGATGCTTTACCTTTTCTCTTTGGTTTTGGAAATCTTCTTTCATCGAAACCCTGTGGCTGAATCCCGTCTGTGAGTTTAAATTTGGATCTCTAAATCTAGTTCCATGATTGGCCTGGAGACTGGTCCTCACGAAGTTCCAGTGGAGTCCATCGAAACAGAGGTCTCACTTCTTTCCTGAAAACTAATATCAATGTTCCATGGATCAAAACTAGTTCTTCCCGCACGAATGTTTGGTCCTGAAATCTTCCTACAGTTTAGAGCTTTCATTCAATATTTCTCTTTGTGGTATCCTTTACTGTGTGCCTGCCTTTCTCCCTTGTAGCTGTTCAAGGATCCTGAGACAACAGGATGCCCCACTCCAGAGAGAATAACAGAGAAACAAGGCAGTAGTTGTTAAGGATGGACAGTGGAGTCTTCCGGATCTCTGTCGGATTCAGACCATTCTTCACGTGTAATCCTCACTGCATCAGTCTGATGTCTGAGTATGTCGATTTCTCTGTCTCCTGTGGATGCTCAGAGTTTGTTACCAAGCAGAATTCCCAACTCTTATCTCATACAGCAACTCATTGAGGATGGATGGACAGCCAGAGAGACAAAGGCCAGGGAACTCTGAAGCCTACAGTAAATCCTGCAGCCAGGTAAGATTATTAACAGTGAACAGAGCAGAGAGCAAACAGAGGGCTCAAACCATCGGCTCACAAGACATGGAATAGAGAAGGGAGAACAGAACACAAATCTCCCAGGGATGATCATCACTGCTGCTGAGAGGGCTACTATCAGATCTGCCGTCCTGAGCCAACATGAGACAGCATAGGAAGCTCACAGTTATCAATTCAGTCCTATGCTACGTTCATGAGGATCTGTATAGCAGGGGGAAAACACGCCTCTCCCAAGCAGCTGGTATTGAAGCCTTTAATCTTTCTGTTCTCTGATTCCTTTCCAAAAATATGACAAGGTCTGGACTTGTCGACCAATGTCTTGAAATTTTTAACACCTTTAACAGTTCCCATCTCTATAACCTT
>NC_057717.1:87051698-87056020 GCF_004010195.1 Chiloscyllium plagiosum | reverse complement strand
AAATAAGCAAAAAAGGAGGATTCTGGCATATCATATTTTGATCAGGATTGGAAGAGATCACACAGACAGGACAGATGGAGGAGCAGAATGGATTTATGAATATAGAAGTGTTGGAAAGCTTGAATCAGTTTAGAGAGAGAGAGAGAGATGTTTTAGAGCTCATAGCAAGTTACAAAGAGGGAGAGTATTGACGTGCTGGTTTACAAAGAATGGGAGGACTAAGGGAGTGGGGGAGCTAATGGAAAGATATTGGGGAGGTGTAACGGCTGGAGAAGTGTACAGGTTATAAATAGGCATTTAGACTCCGGTGTAGGTTAGAGTGAGAGAGCGTGTGAACAGTAAAGTCTGTCCGTGGTTGTAGGGATTGGAGGATGCTTGACATTTGGGGGTTAATACAATGGCTGCATTCGTTTATATCGGCATTTTAGAAACTGGTGAAGTTTACAGATACAAGGAAGGTCATGGAGGCTGGTGGCAGTCACAGAGATACGGTGAGCTGGGGAGCATTATGGAGACTGAAGTTTCTAGCAGCAGGAGAAGGTAATTGAGAGAGAGAAGTTTGCAGTGTGTGGTGACGTCAAAGAGACAGGGGCGACTGTAGTGATTGAAGGCACATACAAGTGTAGGGAGGGATTTCGATGCTGTCGGATATGGTGTTATAAAGTGACGGAAATTTCTAGCAGCCGAAGGAAGCTATAAATATAGACGATGTTATCCGGCTGCAGAAGGAAACCGATTGATAGGGTTGTAACTACTGAAGGAGGTTTGAGCATAGGGAGTATTCTGGGTCTGAGAAAGTTACAGTTGTTGGGAACACTGTCAGAGGTTGAGTAGCTTATATGCATGGTCAGGATAGTAGGGACTGTTGGAGGTTATGGAGATAGGGAGGGTTACATAGAAACAGAGGAAAGAGGGGCAAGTGTAGGCTATTCAGACTCATGAGATAGTCCCCTCCCACCCGTTCAATAGAATCAAGACTGATAATCTAACTCAATACCTCTTCCTGCTTTCACCCAATAGCTTTCCGTATCGTAGTAATTGGAGCAATTTATTGTGATAGGGAGTTTGGAGTGACTGGAAAAGGTTACCGGGATAGGGAGGGCTGGAGTGACTAGAGGAGGTTACAGAGATAGGGAGGATTCGGGTGACTGGGAAGGTTACAAAGATATGGAGGGTTGCAATGACTGGAGGAGGTTACAGTGATAGGGAGGGTTGCAATGCCTGGAGGAGGCTACAGTGATAGGGAAGGTTGGAGTGACTGGAGGAGATTACAGAGATAGGGAGGTTTGGAGTGTCTGGAGGAGGTTACAGAAGTAGGAAGGGTAGAGTAACTGGAGGAGGTTACAGAGGTAGAGAGGGTTGGAGTACCTGGAGGAAGTAACAGTGATAGAGTTGGACTGACAGGAGGTGGTAAATGTGATAGGGAGGGATGGAGTGACTTGGGGAGTTTACATAGATAGGGAGGGTTGCAGTGACTGTAGGAGGTGACATTGATGGGGAGGGTGGAATGACTGGGGGATGTTACAGAGGTAGGCGGGTTGGAGTGACTGGAGGATGTTACAGTGATAGGGAGGGTTGGAGTGACTGCAGCAGGTTACAGTGATATGGATGCTTAGAGTGACTGGGCAACGTTACAGTGATAGGGATGGTTGGAGTGACTGGGGGAGGCTACAGAGATAGGGAGGGTTCCTGATGAAGGGCTTATGCCCGAAACATCGATTCTCCTGCACCTTGGATACTGCCTGCATGGCTGTGCTTTTCCGGCACTACACTTTCGACTCTGATCTACAACATCTGCAGTCCTTACTTTCTCCTACTGGATTAAACTAGTAATACACAGTGTAATAGATACTGAGTGAGGAGGTTTAAACAGTAAACAATGATTATTCAGATTAAAGGGGGTTACACAGAGAGAGAGCTGTAGGAACTGGAGGTCAAGAGGATGTTACAGATATATGAATGGTTTCAGTGGCTCCAGGAGGTTAGGGATTTACGTAAGCTGGTATTGACTTCAGGGTATTAGAGATGGGGAGTATTATAGACCATGAAGAAAGGCATAGTAATTGAGACATTACAGGGACCAGATGATGGCGAGGGTTAAAGTGGCTTTAAAATATCACAGAAAAGGAGGGTTGTGGTGACTGGAGTAGCTTGCACTAACAGGAAGGTTCTGGATAAGTTTATTCAGATAGAGAAATCTGTCGGGATGGTAGATGTTTAAAGACTCTTACGGTGCTGGAGAACAGGAGGCAGGAGTGCTATTGGGACTGGAGAAGGTTCCAGCGATATTATGTGAAATAGCAGATAGATGAAGGGGCACTGATAGGCAGTTTGGTAGAAGCTGGAGGATATTGTAGAGTCAGGTTGCGCTATAGGTATTGGACAAGACGACAAAGATAGGAACTAGTGTAGTGACTGAAGGAGGAGGTGACTGTGATAGTACTTGTAGTAGAGGCTGCAATGATTTACAGAGAAAAAGAGGGCAGTCAGGGTTAGCGAAGATGACAAATATATGGAGGGCTCGTAGGGAGGGGAGAAGGTTATAGAGATAGGAACTGTTAAAGGTGTTAAAAATTTCAAGACATTGGTCGACAAGACCAGACCTTATCATATTTTTGGAAAGGGAGCAGAGAACAGAAAAATTCCAGGCTTCAATACCAGCTGCTTGGGAGAGGCGTGTTTTCCCCCTGCTGTACTGATCCTCATGAACGGAGCACAGGACTGGATTGATAACTGTGAGCTTCCTATGCTGTCTCATGTTGGCTCAGGACGGCAGAGCTGATAGTTGCCCTCTCAGCAGCAGTGAAGATCGTCCCTGGGAGATTTCTGCTCTGTTCTCCCTTCTCTATTCCATGTCTTGTGGGCCGTTGGTTTGAGCCCTCTGTTTGCTCTCTGCTCTGTTCACTGTTAATAATCTTACCTGGCTGCAGGAGTTACTGAAGGCATCAGAGTTACCTGGCCTTTGTCTCTCTGGCTGTCCAACCGTCCTCAATGAGTTGCTGTATGAGATAAAAGTTGGGAATTCTGTTTGGTAACAAACTCTGAGCATCCACAGGAGACAGAGAAATCGACAAACTCAGGCATCAGACTGATGCAGTGAGGATAACACGTGAAGAATAGTCCTGAGTCCGACGGAGATCCGGAAAACTCCACTGTCCATCCTTAACAACGACTGCCTTGTTTCTCTGTTATTCTCTCTGGAGTGGGGCATCCTGTTGTCTCAGGATCCTTGAACAGCGACAAGGGAGAAAGGCAGGCACACAGTAAAGGATACCACACAGAGAAATATTGAATGAAACCTCTAAACTGTAGGAAGATTTCAGGACCAAACATTCGTGCAGGAAGAACTAGTTTTGATCCATGGAACAATTATATTAGTTTTCAGGAAAGAAGTGATACCTCTATTTCTGTGGACTCCACTGGAACTTCGTGAGGACCAGTCTCCAGACCAATCATGGAACTAGATTTAGAGATCCCAATTTAAACTCACAGACGGGATTCAGCCACAGGGTTACGATGAAAGAAGATTTCCAAAACCAAAGAGAAAAGGTAAAGCATCAGAACAACATGGTAATGTCACTGACGACAAGCAGAATGAAGACGGCAGGGACAGATTTCAACTCAAACTGTTGTCACAGAGAGAGACAAATGATTTCAAGCTAATCTCCATCAGACAGACATGGTTACCGGGAGAACAAAATCTGGGATATCAATATTCTGGGACGCACCACAGAATGGGGTGGGTAACCGTGATAATTCGAGATAGGATAAAGGCATGACAAAGATTATGAGGTTGAATCAATATGAATGCAAATTCAGAGTAATAAATGTCAGAACACAAAGGTAGGCTGAAAGATTTTAGGCCCACGCACAGTGTTCCATTGAGAAACCTTGCATCAGACAGGAAATTATTAGAATTTGTGCATGGTTACTGTGATTATTGTGGGAGATTCAATCTTCACCTAGTCTGGACAATTCACACTTGGAAGGATAATCTTCAAGGGGAGTTTGGACAATGCTTTAATTTGAGATTCTCTGAACAATATATTAGACAACTGCTGAGGATTGCATTTAGCTCAGATCGAGCATTGTGCATAAAACTAACTCAGTGAACAATGTCATAGTCAGGGAATCGTAATAAGATGAAATTAGAAGGTATTTTGAGTTTTTAATGTGGTCAAGTGAAGTTCAATCATTCTGGAACTTGAAATAAAACAATTATGTGGGCGTAAGGGGAGAACTGATCAATGTAAGCAGAGTAAATATAATGAAACGCATGGCTGTGAAAGAGCAGAGGAAATTATTCGAAGGAACAGTGTAAG
>NC_057717.1:87038543-87051652 GCF_004010195.1 Chiloscyllium plagiosum | reverse complement strand
GGCCGAAGGGCCTGTTTCCACACTGTAAGTAATCTAATCTAACCACCAAAGGAAAACCAACAATTCTGAGGACTGAGTGTTTTAAAAAAAAATTAAGGGCTACCAGAACAGTGAAGCAAATGGAAAACATAGAATAAGAGATAGCTGTGCCAAATCATCTTCAGCTGCTTCATCAATGACATTTCCTCCACGATACGATCAGACCTATGGATGTTCATCAATGATTGCACAATGTGCAACATGATTCGTATTCTTCAGGTATTGATGCAGTCCATATTCAAATGAAACAAGATTGCACAAGATCCAGGATTGTGCTGACAAGTGGCATGCAACATTCACGCCAATGAATGCCAGCCTATGACTATCTCAAGAAAAGACAAGGCAATGTGACTATGGTGGGGCTTTCAAGGGTTATTTTGTACAAGTTTATTTTCAGAGAGAGTTTGAACGAGAGGTACCAAGTTCGGTAGATAAAACCAACTGAGTAAACACCTTGTCAGGCCTTGGGTTTTAATTTAAAACAGCTTCAATGGGTGTGGTCAACTCTCCCAGATCAGGATTTCTGGGTTTTTGTTTTTTCCTTAAATCAGAAGCTGTTGGATTCTGAACATAGCTAGAAGCTTCAGTGAACGGCTCCTGGCTGCTACTGTCTCTGAAACTTCTCTTGATGTTTTTCTCCATTGGCTGGGGGAACTGATATTCAATGGTGTTACCATCGCTGAATCTCCCACTATCAACTCCCTGGGATAGCCATTGACCAGATCTTTAAATGGACTCACCACATAAACACAATGGCTACACGACAAGGTCAGAGGCTTGGAGTATTGTGGTGGAAAGCACATCTGCTGACTCCTCACAACCATTTGTCTCTGAATTTTCCTTTTGGTCAAGGGTGTGTTTATGGGATGTTACTATATTGAAACTGTTAAGTAGCAATAGTTACTGTATCTATGATTTTTTTTCCAGTAGAGTGAAGTTATTCTAAATTCCTCTTTCTTTGGATTTATTTTAACGACAGTGTTTATTAAATGATTGCGCTTAACGTCGAGTAGTTTGACCATTTGCATTGTATCTGCAACAAACACTTTACATTTGCCTTAAAATAAGAAAAAGTGAGTTTCTCGGTTATCTTCTAAAATATTTTGATGTGGTCTGCTCTAGTCTATAAAACTAACCGCTTCCCGTTGACATTCAATGGTGTTACCATCGCTGAATCTCCCACTATCAACTCCCTGGGATAGCCATTGACCAGATCTTTAAATAGACTCACCACATCAACACAATGGCGACACGACAAGGTCAGAGGCTTGGAGTATTGTGGTGGAAAGCACATCTCCTGACTCCTCACAACCATATTTTATTATTTATAAGAGTTTAGATCAGAGTGGTGCTGGAAAAGCACATCATGTCAAGCAGCATCCGAGGAGCCTGACAAAGGGTTTTTGCCCGAAACGTTAATTTTCCTGCTCCTCGGATGCTGCCTGACCTTCTGTGCTTTTCCAGCACCACTCTGATCTAAACTCTGGTTTCCAGCATCCGAAACCCTCACTTTTGCCTCATTATTTAGATTAGATTAGATTACTTACAGTGTGCAAACAGGTCCTTTGGCCCTTCCACACCGATCCTCCGAGGAGCAACCAACCCAGACCCACTCCCCTTCAGTTACCCCTTCACCTCACACTATGGGCAATTTAGCCTGGCCAATTCACCTAACCTGCACATTTTTGACTGTGTGAAGAAACCGGAGTACCCGGAGTAAACCCACGCAGACACAGGGAGAGAATGTGTAAACTCCACACAGGCAGTTTAAGACACAAGTCAGCAGTGTGATGGAATACTGGCCATTTGCATGGATGAGTGCAGCTCCAACAACACTCAAGAAGCTCAGCGCTATCCAGGACAAAGCAGTCCGCTCAATTTGCACCATACCTAGAAGCATCCACTCCCTCCACCAGTAACACTCGATTGCATAAGTACGTGCTGTTAACAGATTGCACTGCAGAAACTCAGCAAAGATCTTCAGACAGCACTTTCCAAATTCACGATTACTTACACCTTAAACAAAGAATAATACAGCACAGAAGTAGGCCCTTCGGCTCTCCAAGCCTGCGTTGAAATATTTTGCCCTTCATATTAAAACTGACTTCGCTTCCAGGTTCTTTATCCCACTATTTCCTTCCTTTTCATGGATTCGTACAGGTATTTATTGAATACTGCTATCGTGTCGGCTTCCACCTCCTCCTCTGGGAGTACATTCTGGGCAATCACTCCGCTTAGTATGAAACTGTTGACTCACACATTACTTTTAAACTTCCTCCCCCTCTACCGCCCATCGCACATTGAACTTGTGTCCCATATTAATTGACCCCTCTACTCTGGAAAATGCTACTTTCCACTCCATCCATGCCATTCACAATCTTATAAACTTTGATTAAGTCGTCCTTGAGTCTCCTGTGGTACAGTGACAACAAACTCAGTATAAACCTATCTTCATTGCTAAAATCATCAACACCAGGCAACATCCTGGTGAACCTTTTCTGCACCCTCTCCATCGTCATCTTTCTGGGAGTGTGATGACCAGAACTGAAAGTGAGAATCCGGGTGTCACCTTATTAAAGTTGTATAAAGCAGCAGCATAATATTTCTATACTTATGGTCAATGCCCCTGCAAATGATGTCAAGCATGCCATAGGTATTTTTGTTTCTACCTTATCTACCTGTACTGACGTCTCCCGTGATCTATGGAACTGCACACCCAGATCATATTAATACTCCACAAGGTTCTGCCATTCATTGTATCGTTTCCACCTGGACCTGACCTTCTAAAATGCAGCACCTCGCATTGGCCCGGATTTAATCCATCTGCCATTTTTCTGGTCACCCCTTCAACTGATCTATCTCCTGCTTTATCCTTTGACAATCCTCTTCACTATCTGTAACTCCACAAATCTTTCTATCAACCTCAAACTTAATAAATAGACAAGCCATGTTTTCTTCCAAATCATTTGAGTAGATCACGAATAGCTGAGGGTCCAGCACTGATCCCTGTCACAGCCCTCCATTTCAAACAGCATCCTTCCACAGCTACTCTCTATGAATAAGCCCCTTTGCCAGTTCTTCCTTGATAGTATGCGGCTTCATCTTTTGCACCAGTCTACCACAAGGGGCCTTGACAAAGGCTTTGCTGTAGTCCATGTTGCCAACATCAACCTCTTTTACCTCATCAATCATCTTCGTCACTTCCACAAAAACCTTGATCATGTTAGTGAGGTACCAGATGGACAAGGACACGAAATACATGGGAGCACCTCCAACTGCAGATTCCACTCCAAGTCACTCACCATCCTGACTCGGAAATATGTCACCATTCCATTACTGTCTTTGGTTCAATCCTCCCCAAGGGCATTATGCGTCGATTTACAGCACATGGACTACAGCAGTTCAATAAAACAACTCACCACCACCTTCCCCAGGAGACTTGGCACAGGCAATAAATCCTGGCCAAGCCACCGACGTCTATGTGACACAAGTGAATGTTTTTTTTTAAACTCCATTACAAGGCACTTTAGAAATGTACAATCTGGAAGACAATAGCTGAACCAACTTTGAAATGAAGATGTGGAAAATCACAGGGTATGAAAAAATAGCAGAGAAGTTGAATAAATAACGTACCTGTCTTTACATGTTGCGTTCCAGACTTAGACGATAGTGTTTAAAACAAGAAAGGAAATATATGTCTGAGAAAACGATGAGATTACTTACAGTGTGGAAACAGGCCATTCGGCCCAACAAGTCCACACCGACTAGCAACTCACCCAGACCCATTCACCTAACACTACGGGCAATTCCGCAAGGCCAATTCATCGAATGTGCACATTTTTGGACTGTGGGAGGAAACCAGAACACGCAAAGGAAACACACGCAGACTCATGTAGAATATGCAAACTCCACACAGACAGTTTCCTGAAGCAGGAATTGAACCCGACTCTCTGGCGATGTGAGGCAGCAGTGGTAACCACTGTACCATTGTGCTGCCCAGACTGGAAAAGATCAGACTGGAAAATCCCTGTGACCTGGTGACTGATACTGTACCTCTTAAAAGATAGAGCTGATCAAATAGTGGAAACACTTGCCATGATTTCCAAAATTTCCAGAGATTTAAGAACACTTTCTTTCGATTGGGAGTTAGCAACTGACTCCACTTGAGGAAAGAGAGATAAAACATCGAATTACAAACAGGTTAGACTAACACCAGTTACTCAAATATAAAACATCAGAATAGAAATAGGCCATTCAGCCCATTTGAGTCTGCTCCTCCTCTCAATGAGATCGTGGTGACCTGAACATCCTTAACGTCACTTTACTGCTATACCGACACAACCCTCAATTCTCTCACTGATCCAATATCTGTCAAACCCAGCCTTCAATGTAATAAATGAGTCAGCCTCAACAGCCATCGAAAGAAAGATTAGTTTGAACATTAAATTATTAAGGAAATCTGCACTATATACTTAAAAAGCATAACAGGTTTTGAAAAATTATGGACTGTTGACAAAGGAAAATCCTGTTTGAATTTTGGGGCCGTTACAAGGACATATCGAATCTAAATAATATATGTATACTGGGAATAAGGTCACCGAATAAAATCTGCATGATTTTTGACACATTCCTCTCCAAATTCCGCATGTAGACACCTACAAGGAGAGTTCTGGTGCCTAGTGAATAGTAAGAGTTAGTGAGAACCGTCGTGGCTGGAAGAATGCACAAAGATGGAGTGAATTGCAGGAGATTGGGACAGCTCGTGGAAAGGGAATCTGAAGGCTGGAGAGAGTTCACAAGGCTGCAGAAGAAGGGATAGAATGCTGTCTAGCCTGGAGGATATTACAGGAATGAAGCCTGCAAGGTCTGAAGGAGATTACATAATAAAATGCCTGTGTGGAACTGGACGGTGTTACAGAGGCGAAGAACGTTGGTCTAAGGGACTGAAGGGCAATGAAGGGTTTGGAGAGTTGCAGTCAACTGGTGGATGAAACAGCTTTGAGATAGTGAGGAGTGCAGAAGCTGGAAAGGCAGACTCGTGAAAGTCTGGAGCTGGGAAAAGCACAACAGGTCAACCAGAGGAGCAGGGGAAACGAATTTTCCGGTTAGAACCTTTGATCAGGGCTCATCAGGGTCTGAACTGTAATGTCCACTCCCCTACTTCTCTGATGCTGCTTGACCTGCTGAGTTTTTTTTCGACTGATGGATAAAACAGATTGGAACACTTTGCAAGGTTGACAGGTGCAGTAGGGATATCAAGGGTTCTCCTTGCAGAAAGCGGTGTAGAAGGAGGAGGAAGCATTGTCAGAGTTTAATAAAATGTTACAACTTGAGGGAGTTTGTGAGGGTAACTTTAGGACAGTCCATATCACAGTAGAGGAGGTGTTGGACATATTAGAATGTGTGAAGGTGGGTAAATATCCTGGTCCTGATCAGATATACCCAAGAACACGAGAAGATGCGAGAGAAGAAATTGCGTATGTCCTAGCTGATATTTCTGCATCATCGTTAGCCATGGGTGAGGACCCGAAAAACTAGAGGGTCGTGAATGTTGTGCCCTAATTCAAGAAGGGCTGCAAAGAAAAGCCTGGGAATGATAGAGCAGTAAGGATAACATCTGTGGTGGGTAAATTACTTGAGAAGATTCTGAGAGATAATACATACATGCATTTAGTAAGACAGAATTTGATTCGGAGTAGTCAGCACAGCTTTGTGAATGGGAGATTATGCCTCACAAATTTGTTAGACTCCTTTGATGAAGCGACCGGGAAGGTTGATGAGGGCAGGGCAGTGGATGTAGTCGATATGGATTTCAGCAAGACCTTTGATAAGGTTCCTCATGGTAGGTTGCTCGAGAAGAGAGATCGCATGGGATACAAAATAAGCTGGCAAATTGGATACAAAATTGACTCAATGGTAGGAAGCAGAGTGTAATAATGGAAGGATGTTTGTTGGACTGGGGGGATGTGAGTAGCGCAATGGCTCAGGGATGAGTGCTGGGCCCATTACTGTATGTTATCTATCTCAATGATGTACAAGGCATAATTAGTAAGTTTGCTGATGACACTGAAATAGTTGGAATTATGGACAGTGAGGAAACGTATTACAACTTGCAACAGGACCTTGATTAGCTGTGGAAGTGGGTTGGGAAGAGGCAAATGGAGTTTGATCTCGATAAGTGTGATGTCTTATAGCTTGGAACTCAAATCAAGGGAGGAGTTACATGGTGAATGGTAGTGACTTACAAGTTTAGTGAAACAGAGGCATCCTGGAGTTCAGGTGCCTGGTTCTCTGAAAGTGGAGTCCCAGGTAAACAGGGCAGTGAAAAAACCTTTTGGTACGCTGGCCTTCAACAATCAGGGCATCGAGTATACAAGTTGGGAAGTTATGTTGCAGTTGTACAGGATGTTGGTGAGGCCATACTTGGAGTACTGTGTTCAGTTTTATTACCTTGTTACAGGAGGGATGTTATAAAACTGGGAAGAGTGCAGAAGAAATTTACAAGAATGTTACCTGATCTCAATGGTCTGAATGAAATGGAGATTTTGGACAACCTGGGACATTTATCTTAAGAGCACAGGAGGCTTAGAACATAGAACATAGAACAATACAGCACCGAACAGGCCCTTCAGCCTTCAATGTTGCGCTGATCTGTGAACTATTCTCAGTTCGCCCCCCGCCCCCACACTATCTCATCACCATCCATGTGCTTATCCAAGGATTGTTCAAATTCCCTAATATAGCTGAGTTAATTATATTGGCAGGTAGAGTATTCCACACTCTTACCATTCTGTGAGTAAATAACCTGCATCTGACATCTGCCTTAAATCTATCACCCCTCAATTTGTAGTTATGCGCCATCATACACGCTGATGTCATCATCCTAGGAAAAAGACTTTCACTGTCTACCCTATCTCATCCTCTGATCACTTTTATGTATCTATCAAATCCGCTCTTAGCCTTCTTCTTTCCAATGAGAAAAGACCAAAGTCTCTCAGCCTTTCCTTGTAAGAAGTTCCTTCCAGACCAGGCAACATCTTGGGAAATCGCCACTGCACCGTTTCCAATTCTTCCACATCCTTCCCGAAATATGGCGATCAGAACTGTACACAATATTCCAAGTGCGGCCGCACTTGCGTTTTGTGTAGTTGCAGCATGATATTGTGGCTCCAAAAGTCAATCCCTCTACGAATGAAACCTAACACACTGTATACCTTCTTAACAGCACTATAAACCTGAGTGGCAACTTTCAGGGATCTATGTACATGGACTCCGAGATCTTTGTGCACACCCAGACTACCAAGAATCTTTCCATTGACCCAGTACGCTGCCTTCCTGTTATTCTTCCCAAAGTGAATCACCTCACATTTAGCTGCATTGAACTTCATTTACCACCTCTCAGCCCAATTCTGCAATTTATCCAAGTCCCCTTGCAACCTGTAACATTCTTCCATACTGTCCACTACTCCACCCAATTTAGTGTCAACTGCAATTTTACTAATCCATCCACCTATGCCTGCATCTAAATCATTTATAAAAATGACAAACAGCAGTGGTCCCAAAACATATCCTTGTGGCACACCACTAGTCACTAGACTCCAGACTGAATATTCTCCATCTACCACCACTCGCTGCCTTCTTTCAGAAAGCCAGTTTCTAATCCAAACTGCTAAATCACCTTCAATCCCATGACTCTGCATTTTTTTACAACAGCCTACGATGTGGAAACATATCAAAGGTTTTACTGAAGTCTATGTACACTATGCAACTGACATACCCTCATCTGCAAGCTTGGTCACCTTCTCAAAAACTCAATGAGGTTTTTGAGACATGACCTACCCTTGACGAAACCAAGTTGACTCTGTGAAATCAAATTGTTGCTTGCTAGATGATTATAAGTCATATATCTTATAATCCTTTCCAAAATGTTTCCTACAACAGAGGTTAGACTCACTGGTCTATAATTAACTGGGCCATCTCGACTGTCCTTCTTAAACGAGGGCACATCCCTGCAATCCTCCAATCCTCTGGTACTAAACCGGTAGAAAATGACGACTCAAATATCAAAGCCAAAGTCTCTTCTATCTCCTCCCTAGCGTCCCAAAGAATTCTCAGATAAATCCCATCTTGCTCAGGGGACTTGACCAATTTTCCTCCTTCTAGTTTTGATAACACCTCTTTGTAATTAATCTCAATCCTTTCTAGTCGAATATGTCGTACCTCATTCTTCTCCTCAACAATATTCTCCTTTTCCTGAGTGAAAACCGATGAGAAATGTTCGTTTGGCACCTCTCTGATCTCCATAAGGTCCACATTCAACTTCCCACTTCTGTCTTTGACTGGCCCCATTACTACCGTAGTCATCCTTTAATTCCTCACATCCTATAGAAAGCTTCAAGATTCTCCTTTATTCTATTTGCTAAAGACTGCTTATGTCATCTCTTTGTTCTTCTTAACTCTCTCTTTAAATCCGTCCTACCTGATCAGCAACTCTCCATCACCTCATCTGATCCATCTTGTCTCGTCAACACATGAGCCTCTTTCTTCTGCTTAACAAGAGATTCAATTTCTTTAGTAAACCACGGTTCCCTTACCTTATCACTTCCTCCCTGCCTGACAGGGACATACTTATCAAGGGCACGCAATATCTGTCCCTTAAGCTAGCTCCACATTTCCATTGTCTGCATCCCCTGTATTTTGTTACCCCATTCTATGGATTCTAATTCTTGCCTAATCGCATTATAATTGCCCTTGCCCCATCGATAACTCTTGACCTGTGGCATGGACCTATCCCTTCCCAAAACGCTAAACAAAATGTAACTTAATTATGGTCACTCTCTCCAAAGTGCTCATCTAAAACTAAATCAAACAGCTTGGTTCATTACCAAGCATCAGATCCACTGTGGCCTCCCCTCTTGTTGGCCCTTCGGCATACTGCATCAGGAAACCCCCTTGTACACATTGGACCAAAACTGATCCATCCAGCGTACTAGAGTTGTAGCATTTCCAGTCAATGTTGGGGGAAGTCAAAGTACCCCATAATGACTACCCTGTTCCTTTCATTCTTCCTCAGAATAATTTTGCTAATCCTCTCTTTCACCTCCCTGGAACTCTGCAGAGGCCTATAAAAAACTCCAAGAAGTGTGATCTCTCCTCTCCTGTTTCTAGCCTCAGCCCATATTACCTCAGTAGACGAGTCTTCGTCAAAACTTCTTTCAGCCACCGTTATACTATCCTTTACTAACAAGGCCACACCTCCCCCTCTTTTACCATCTTGCTTGTTCTTAACGAAAGATCTAAACCCTGGAACCTGCAACATTCATTCCTCACCCTACTCTATCCATGTCTCCGAAATGGCCACAACATCGAAGTCCCAGGTACCTATCCATGCTGCAAGCTCACCAACCTTATTTCGGAGACTTCTGGCGTTGAAGTAGACACAATTCAAACCAGTTTGCAGTCTGCCAGCACATTCCTGTGACCCTGAAATCCTGACCTTGTCCTCCCTACTCTCATCCTCGTGTGCACTGTAACTACACCGCAGGTTCCCATCCCCCTGCTGAGCTAGTTTAAACCCACCCGAAAGCAGCAGCCAATTTTCCACCCAGGATATTAATACCCATCTGTTTCAAGTGAAGACCGTCATTTTTGTACACGTCCCACCTTCTCTAGAATGAGCCCCAATTATCCAAGTACCTGAAGCCCTCCCTCCTGCATCATTCTTGTAGCCACGTGTTCAGCTGATATCTCTCCCTATTCCTTGGCTCGCTATCACGTGGCACAGATAACAAGTCATAGATAACAACTCCGATTGTTCTAGCTCTCAGCTTCCAACTTAGCTCTCTGAAATCCTGCCTCACATCCCTATCTCTCTTTCTTCCTACGTCATTGGTACATAATGGACCACGACTTGGGGCTGGTCACCCTCTCCCTTCAGGACTTCAAAGATACCCCCCCACCCCGAGACATCGCAGATCCTGGCACCTCGGAGGCAACACACCAACTGTGATGCTCGTTCGTTCCCAACGAACGTTCCATCTGAGTCTCTAACTACTGAGTCCCCAATGACCTACACTCTCATCCTTCCCCTTCTTCCCTTCTGTGCAACAGAGACTGGCTCTTTGCCAGAGACCTGGTCCTCACTGCAAATCCGTGGTAAGTCGTCCCTCCCAAGAGTGTCCAAAATAGTACACATGTTTTGCAGGGAAACGACCACAGGGAATCACTCCACCGACTGTTTTCTACCCCTTCGAACAGTCACCAAACTTTCTTCTTACCGTGGAGTAACTACTTCACTGTAACTCTTATCTATCACAGCCTCTGCCTCCCGAATGATCCGAAATTCATCCATATCCCGAACACGCGAGAGTTGGGTGCACTTCCTGTAGATGTATTTGGGTAGGACGTGAATAGCGTCCTTCACCTCAAACATTCCTCTCCCTGCACTGCGATCCCTGATAGTCCCCTTATCAGAAAGTAAAAAAGAAGAGAAGCTTCCCTGATGTGTCCTTGGCCTTTAAGGTTAGATGAGGTGGTTGGGTGGGAGGCCTTACAAAGGTAGGGTCTCAGGTTTCGAAAACACTGACTTATGTAGCTGGACGTAAATAAAAAAACTACCCTCCTTTCCCAGAAACTTCTGCCCTCTGATTTCAAATATAAATGCTCAAATCATTGAATCACTGCTCCCGCCAGGCCCTTTGACCAAGCTCCCGCCCTTCGAGCTACTGCTGAAAAACAGAAATGGAAGTCTCCCGCGCTTGAGGTAAGTTTCTAAACGTTCAAATCAGTGACCCACCCCTCCCGACAGGCTCCTGGTCAAAGCTCCTGCCCGTAGAGCTGCTGCTGCTGAAAAACAAAAATGGAAGACCCCCTGCAGTCGAGGTAAGTTTTTAAAGATTCAAATCAGTGACCCATCGCTCCCAGCAGGTCGAACCTCCCACCCTTCTAGCTGCTGCTGAAAAACAATTCAATTCTCACCAGCACGTGGGACTGGCAGTGATTATGAAATTACTGTGATCCCATTCCTGCTTTCCACTCTTAGGTTTTGTTGTCTAAATGCTGTTCTATGTACTGCATTGTGCCTTTCTACAGAGCTATTTGACAAGGATATAAAGCAATACTTTTCTCCTCAGATCCTATTCCAGAACAATCCAGTGTTTGAACTAAAGCTCAGTCTCCATTTTAAAACCATTACTGCCTCTGAGTGAAGCTGCTCCTCATGGTTTCTGGAGGGATTTTTAAAAAAATATTCAGTGAAACAGGCAAGGCCAGTCGAGGAGTCTGTTTGTGGATTTAGGGTGAAGACCGAGAAGTAAATTAAATCCAATGATTCCAACATTGAAATTAAAGACAATCCTGCAACAAATCCATGGTTTCTGGAAGGATTTTTTTTTTGAATATTCAGTGGAACAGGCAAGGCCAGTCGAGGAGTCTGTTTGTGGATTTAGGGTGAAGACAGAGAAGTAAATTAAATCCAGTGATTCCAACATTGGAATTAAAGACAATCCTGCAACAAATAATGCTGGAACACTCGAGCTCACTCGAGAATGAGAGAACAGGGAAATTCCAAACTATGAATCAACTATTTCAGTTCTGTCTTCACAGAAGAAAAAAAAGCCAAAACATCTGCCCAGCAAGACCAAGAAACCTGAGTCTGTTGAGAAAAAGGGAATTGAATGAAATTAGTAAATGGATGGAGAAATTATTGGGACTGAAAGTGATAACGAGTTTTGAGAGGATTTGCAGGAGAAGAACAGGAAATAGCATCACCACGGGAAATGACATCACCAGCCTAAAGAAACCCAAACATATAAATAGAAAGCAGAAATCATGAACAGTGCTTCGTCTGGAGGCCCAGATAAAACATCTGGAAATGAACCTTCCAGCTCAACAAGCAAACCCACATCCAGAACTGAAAGTGATATTCATAGACAATGCCAACATAGATCTTTTGAAATGTGTATCATATTTGAGAAACTGACTGATAAGATACATCATGGAGAAACAATATATGCAATGTGTTTGGATTTTCATAAAGATTTGATAAAGTCCCAAGCCTCGTGTTGAGAATCAAATTTGATGGAATTGTGGCTGATATAGGAACAGGGTTTTAGAATGGGAAAGCTTACAGAAGAAGTGAGTCGTAGTTTTTAATTTTGATTTTTGTTTTATTGTTAGGTCTACTTTATAGGATAGATACAAAAAGATACAGTGAAAAGCTTTTACTGGTCGCCACAAAATGGCATCGTTTTGAAGAACTTAAGAAAACAGAATAAACAAAAACTACAGCTTGAAGAGAGTCCATGGGCCCTGAGCAAACTCCTCACCATCGATGACGCCAGCACCCCCAACCCTCCACAACGTCTTCATCCACATCTACACTGGACCCTACCAACATCGAAGTTGCTGATGCTCAGGCACCATCTTCACTGCTAGGCTGAAACACCTTCATCACCCCTCAACACCCCCTGCGCCAACCCTCCAATATCAGAGACATGTCTCTCACAGCTGAGTCTGCGTCATCGATGTTACCATGAAGTCTTTCCACCAACCACTGTGTCTCCGCCAATGGAGGACAAACCAGCAGCCAAGTCTCCGATCCTCAGGCACCATCTTTTACTGCTGGACCCTATCTTATCCAGGTCGCATCTGCTCATGTAGCAGCTGCCGATTCCAGGTCCGGTCCTTGCTCTGCAACAATAAGTAGTGACTCGCTCTCGGCACAGCTCAAAGTCCGTAGCATGGACCCGGCTTGAGATGTCTCGAAGGCCACGCCCTGAGTCCGCTCAAAGTCTGTGCCTTGGCACTCGCTGCTCACGATGTTGTCCAAGCTTCAAGGTCAGTAAGCTGTTAAAAGACAAAGAAGGGGGAGAAAAGAAACAAAAGAACATAAGTCAGAATGGACAAGTTCCAGCACAAGACCTCTTGGACCGGAAACAACAGAATAAAAGTATCCTTTTTTTGGAGACAAAGGCTTGTGGATTATCACAGGGATTGGGGTGTTGGCCCTCGCTATTCCCGATACAGCACAAATATTTTGTTGAGGCAATCAAATGCAATATTTCCAATGC
>NC_057717.1:87022247-87038043 GCF_004010195.1 Chiloscyllium plagiosum | reverse complement strand
GCCTACCAAGGTCGCTGTGTTCCTCAGCACTCCGGGAGGACCATTCATGATGTATATCCTTCGCTTATGAGACTTCTCACAGTGCATTACCTCACAGTGATCAGAATTAAACTCCAACTGCCATTACTCTGCACAGTTTATCATGTGATGGACATCAGACTGCAGCCTGAGACCATTCTCCTCACCTTTCATATAATCCACAAACCTACTAATGATTCTTTCTGCTTTCACATCCAACTTATTAATGTTCATAAAAACAAGCAATGGTTCCTGCACAGATCCCTGTGGTACATCCACTATTGAAAGAATTTCAAACACGAAGATGTCTATCCACTAATTGTGGATCCAATTTACCAACTTGCCTTGGATCCCAATGGCTCTTTACGTTTTGACCAGCCTTCCATGAGGAACCTTGTCAAAGGCCTTATTAAAGTCCATGTAAACCACATCATCTGCACTGCCCTCATCAATATTTTAAAACACCATTTCAAAAATCATGAATTGAATTCCTCAGACAGTATCTCCCTCTCCCAAATCCGTGATGACGCTGCCGAGGTGATCCTTGCCTTTGGAAGTGTTGATTCACCCTCACAATTGTTCCCAATAATTTCTCTCCCCCTGTTGTCAAACTATCTGTTCTGTAATTATCTGACCTATCCCTGCTGCCCTTCTTGAACAAAGGAACCACATTAGCGATCCTACAGTAATTCGGCTCTTCACCTGTGGCCAGCAAAGTATTAAACATATCCACTAGGGCCCCAGCAATCTCCTGCATTCCCTCCCATAGTAGCGTGGGATACATTTCATTGGGCTGGGTATTTCTCCACCTTTATGCCTGTGAAAACATTTAGTACCTCCTCCTTATTCATCTTTTCATGCTCTAGCACCTCACAGTCCCAACTGAAATCCCCAGCTACAATGTCTTTCTCCTGCGTGAATACAGATGGGAAGTATTCGTTGAAGACCTTACCGACTTCTTCTGGCTCCATGCACGGATTGTCCCTTTGGTTTCTAACAAGCCTCGCTGTTTACCTGGGAAACCTATTCCTCTAACTATAACCATTAAATACCTTGTGGCTTCTCCTTAACAGTATTTACCAAGGATATTTCATGCCCATTGTTTGACCGTCATTTTATGGATCCCCTTGCACTCTCTATACGTTGGTCGGTCTTTGCCTGTTTTCATCGCATTGTACTTCCTTTATCAAGCTCAGGATATCGCTTGACCAGTACTCGCTGGAGTTACTGCCGTTGTCACTCACTCTTCGCAGAACACACTGGCCTTGAATGCTCCCTGTATCACTTTGACATGCTTCCTCTTTCCGAATATGAACCCACCTGCAAATAGTTCCTCTCAGTCTGTGTTTGCCAGATCCTGTCTCGTGATAGTGATAATGCACAGTGACAGTGATATTCTAATGATGAGGGGGCTTCCACAAATTTGGCCTCTTCACTTCTGCCCTATCTTTATATTTTTTTCCAAAATGACTTTACAACCGAGTGGTATGACCACTGTCACCAAAACACTATAAAAAACATTATGTCTGTCATCTTGTCCAGCACCGACAGCCCACTCTGTCTGTAACATCCAGCCCTTACTGACCTCCCCATCTGTGTACCTACCTCCAGCCTCTCCAGCACATGATGTCACTGTAGCCTTCTTCAGAACCGACAGCACCTCATTACCTCTAACCTTCCACCATCCATTTCACCTCCCTCTCCGTACAGAGTCCTCCAGTTCCTACAGCCTTTCCTGCCAACCCTCCCTTTGCATATTGTTCTGAAGCCACCTGAACGCCCCTGAGATCTGTAACCTTGCCCTCTCTCTCTCTCTTCAATGTTCTCTGTCTCTGTGACTAACTCCCATCACTACAATGTTCCTTACCTCTGACCACCTGCAGTCAGTTGTAGCCTCCTTAGCTCTCGAACATCCGCAGCCACTAAAACAATCGATGTGCCTGAATTATCTTCTCAATTGTTGTAACAACTCTCATTCCCACAACTGCCTCTGTCCATAACCTCAGTCATTCCATAGAACCCTTGCTAACACGCTAACCTTACCCAGTGTGTGCAACTGTGAGTATACTAACTTCATCGAGTCTCCCCACCCGTCCCTACCTCTAATTCTCGAGAGAATCCACAACCCTCCCTATTGCGTTAACCTCCTCCAGTCCCTCTCATGGACACCATCTATGTAACGTTCTCCTGTTCCTGACTATATTTTCCTCCTGTCCCAATAAACCCTATGAACTTTGTGACCTGGTCCAACTTCTACAGTACTCTGTGTAATCAGCCTCACTGTGCCTGGAACCTGGCTTCAATTCTAGCCTTGGTCGACTGTCTGTGTGGACTTTGCATTTTCTCCACGCTGACTGTGTGGGTTTCTTCTGCCATAGCCCAACATTTGCACGATAGGTGGATTGGCCATCATAAATTGACCGTAGTATTCATGCAAGTGTGGTTTAGGTGACTTCACCATGAGGAATGCAGGGTTTATTGGACAGGGAGAGGGATGGGTCTGGTTTGGATGCTCCTTCGAGGGTTGGTGTGGACTTGTTGGGCCGAATGGCCTGTTTCCACACTGTGGAGATTCTATTCAGGTTATTGTCCAGTCCTGTCAACTATCCCTGTCTCTTGAACCTTGCTTCATCTCCAATACTCTCCTTATATGTGTAATCTCCAACAGTCTCTAAAACACTCCTTGGCGATGTAAGCTTCTCCAGCCCTTACCACGATCGATATGACTGTCACCTCTTCCTACTTTTAGAACCCTCCCTATAACTATTGCCATTCGTTACATCACTTCCAATCACTTTTCCATCCTGAAACCCCCCAAAACATTTATATCTCTGTAAACTGATCTGGACTGTCTATACTTCCTTTTGACAGTCCCGTGCTGAGATTTCTTCTATATCAAAAAAGTAATTAAATGTTGGTAAACCTTATTATTGTAACCTCCCTCCAGCCTTACAGCACTGAGGATCTGCAGAAGGTCTTTTCAAACCGACAGTGTCTGTAATCTCCTCTACTCCCCATAAGCCATTCTTTCTGAAATATTCTGTCGTCCATTAAACTCTCCATAACGCTGTCTGTATCAGTGTAACCTTCACGAAAAACACAACCTTCCCTATCTGTGTAAATTCCTACACCAATCCCTATCCCTCTAAGCTCTAACAATACGACCCTCCATGTTTGTGTATTCACCTTCAGTCCCTACTCACCTCCCTATCTGTGTAAACTTCTCCATGCATTTTTGCTTCAGTCTCTTCAACTGTCCCTGTCAGTGTAATATCTTCCAGACGCGAACACTTCCCTCTCTTTAAACTTTCTCAGGCCACACAAAGCTCACTATCTGTAACCTACTCCTGTCAGATAACCCTCCCTCTGTGAAATGCTCCAACTCTTCAACTCTCCATAAGCTCCTGCAGCTCTTACAGCCCTCCTTGTCTACATAATCCCTTCCAGTCCCTAAAACGCCATCAGTCTGTGGAAACCCTACCACAATCCCTATCTGTGTTATCCTCTCAGGTCCCTGCAACACTCCCGACTGTAAATCCGACTCCAATGCCTGTTCCTCTCCCTGTCCTGTTCCTATAAGAATCTTTAACTATGTAACATCCTACCGTCACTATCACCCACCGTGTAAATGTAAGCTCCTCTTGTATCTCCATCCATTTATCCATCTCCATAACCTTCTCCAGCTCTTACTCCCCTATCTGTGTAAACATCACTCTCCACTCGAACCCTTCCTACCGCAGGAACTTCCTCCTGTTTGTGCTATGCTCCCTTATCTGTGAAACTGTCTCCAACCAAACTCGCTACCCCAAACTCTCAAAACACAATTCAGATTTCACAGCTTCCATGCCTAAATAACCCCCAGAATTTACCCTTCCTATATCTATAAACATTTTCAGTCACGATGACCATCCATATCTCTGTTTGTTCCGCCAGATGATGCAAACCGCTTTATCTCTGTAATCTGCTCAGCTCCCTAAAACAGTCCCTGTCTGTGTAATCCAAACCCTGTCCTACAAACATCCTTATCCCTGTAAACTTCTCCATCCCTCCCAACATTCCCAACTCCATGAGCCCGTCAGCCCTACAGCTCTCCACATTTCTGTAACCTGCCGTGGGCCTATGGTCCTCGTTCCCTGTGAAACCACCTCCAGTCCCCACATCCCTCCCAATCTGGGTCCTCTGCTCCATATCAGACCATTGCTGTCTCTGTAAACACCTCCACTCCTGACAACCCTTTCCATTTGTGTAACCTCGTTCAGACCCCATATTCTCCAGCTTGCTGCATCCTCTTCCTGCATTGCAAACAAAACCACATGTTTATGTAATATCCACCAGTGCTTAAACCTCCCCAACTCAGTAACCTCTTGCAGTCCTAAAAAAGCACCTAAACTGCGAAACCTCTCATTTCCCTACAATCCTCCCTCCCTCCCTCCTCAAATGCCTTAATCACCATGAAATCTCACAATAATGAAGCCTCCTTATGGCACTGCAAGCCTCCTAATGTCTGCAAAGTCCTCCTGTCCTGATATCCCTCCATGACTCTGTAACCTCCACCACCCCCCAGTGCCCTTCTGGGGAACATGGCAGAGGAGGGAAGATTTGTAGAGTCTGGGCCATGTTACGGAGGAAGAATTCTGCGAATTACAGATTTAGTCTTATGTCTGCGAAGTGCAGATTATTGGCGAGGATTCTAAAAACAGGATTTATGATTACTTGGAAAACCATAGTTAAATTAGAGACAGCATGGGTTTGTGGGGGGTCAGTCATTCCTCACAAACCTTGTTGAATTCTTTGAGGATATGACAGAATACATTGATGCCTCATTCAGAAAAGAAGGATGATTGGGATACAGGGAAATCTGTCTGTCTAGATACAGGATTGGATGGCCCAGTGAAGACAGAGTATGGCAGTAGATGGACAGTATTGAGCCTGGAGCTCTGTGACCAGTGGTGTTCTGTAACAATCGGTTCTGGGATCTTGCTCTTTGTGATTATTGTAAATGACTTGGATATGGATATTGGAGAGTGGATTAGTAAGTTTGCAAATCACACGAAGGTTGGCGGAGTAGTGGGTAATGTAGAGGGGTGTTGTAGGTTGCAATGGGATATTGACAGGACGCAGAGCTGGGTTGGAAGTGACAGATGGAGTTCAGTCTGGAAAAGTGAGAAGTATTTCATTCTGGAAGGTTGAACTTGAATACACAATTCAGGTTTAAAAGGCAGAATACTTGGCAGTGTGGAGGAACAGAGAGATCATGGGGTCCATGTCCATAGATCCCTCAAAGTTGCCACGCACATTGATAGGGTTGTTAAAAAGGTATATGCTGTGTTGGCTTTCCTTAGCAAGGGGATTGATTTTAAGAGCCGTGAGGTTTTACTGCATCTTTATAGCGACCTGGTGAGACCACACTTGGAATATTGTGTTCAGTTTTACAGGAAGGATAGCAAGTTTTAGCGAGCGTACACAGGAGATTTACCAGGATGCTGCATGGAATTGAGGGCGTTTCTTATGAAGAAAGTTTGAGGGAGCTAAGACTTTTTTCATTGGAGTGAAGAAGGGGTGGGGTGACTTGGTAGAGGTGAACAAGGTGATGAGAGGCACACAGAGAGTGAATAGTCAGATACTTTTTCTCCTGTGGCATAAATGGCTATTACAAAGCGGCATAATTTTAACGTGATTGGAGGATGGATAACAGGATAGAGAATGGTAGGTGGTTGGATGGACTGCCAATGGTGGTAGTAAAATTAGACACATTCTGAACATTTTATAGACTCTTGGACAGACACATTGATAATAATAAAATGAAGGCTATGTAGGTTAGTTTGATCTTACAGTCGGATACAAGTTTGGCATTGCATCATGGCTTAAGGGTCTTGGGATGGACTGTTCTGTGTTCTATGTCCTGTCTGGTAAACTGGGTAATAAGCTCAGATCAGTGTAAAAATGATATGGCATTCAGGAGGAGCTAGTGAACTGGATACGAAATTGTCTTGATGGTAGGAGACAGAGGGAGATGGGAAACATGTTATTTTTCTGACTGGAGGCATGTGACCACCGGTGTAGTGTGTCGCCTGTTGTTGGATAAATGGTTTGGATGGGAATATCGGTTTCCTGGTAAGTAAGCTTCTTACGTGACACTGACATTGGTGGTGAATTGGTTAGTGGAGATGATTATATATGATACAACAAGATTAACAGTACTGCTGGGATAGTGGACTGAAGAATAGCAGAAGGAGTTTAACTAGATAAAGTGAAATGTTCCATTTTGCTGAAATAAACCAGGGTGGGATTTGTACAATTAATGTTCGAGCCCTGGGTAGTGTTGTCAGTCAGTGACCCAGGGATGCAGGTACACAGTTCTTTCAAAGTGGTGTCCCAGGTAGACAGGCTGGTGAAGCAGGCGTTTGCGACGGTTACCTTCATTGGGCAGAACATTGAGAGTAAAAGTTGAGATGTCAAGATACTGCCTGACTTGCCGTGCCTTTCTAGCACCACTATAATCTAGACTCTGGTTTCCAGTACCTGCAGCCTTTGTTTTTACCATGTTAAATCTATACACGACACTGGTGAGGTTACCGGAAAAGCATTGCTAATCGTATGAATAACCCATCTTGTTTACTTACCTCCTTTTGGAACGATATCTGACATTCTAACCTGGTCTGGCTAACATGTGACTCCAGACCCACAGCAATATGGCTGACTCTGAGCTACCCTCTGGGCAATTCGCAATGGGGCAGAGAATGCTGGTCCAATCAGTGACACCCACATAAGTCCCTCCCTACCTCTACAAATACCTCCATCTGCAGCAATCCATACTGGCTTTGTAATACCGTTCAGGCCCTGACCGCTCTCTGTAACACTCTCACCACCTCCAGCATCTTCACCTCTCCCTGTTCCTATTGTGTCATTAAACCCCGACAATGATTCCCCTTCCCACTGCCCTCCTCCTGCTAGCAGACCCTTTGCAATCCCTTTAAAACTTACTCCTAAAACATTCTCTCATTCAGGATTTTAAGTACTTTTTGGTGATCTTCTCAGCCTGATAATCTAATATGATCCATTTTGTCCTGAGTGAGGGACAGATGGGAATTTCTTGCTGAGGTTTGATCTGTTTCAGTTGAATGTCTTTTTGTAGAGTATTTTTCACTGTCCCTTCAAATGGTTTCCACCGTTCATTTTCAGACACATATTTCAGTTTGTTTTACCTGTTTACCTTAGTCAGTTCTCCTCTCAACATCACGTAACTGGCAAATTTTGTTTCGAGTTGTAATTTGTCCTTTCTGTGATTCACTTTAAAACTTTACATTTCTTTAAACTGCACTTTATCAAAATTTCCAGGAGGATCTCTCCCGGTGACGTTACTCAGTCACTAAGTTTCATCACACAACAGTTGATCTGAGTTAGTTATGTCCCTAGCCAGTTGCACAATGCGTTATTCAAAGAAACACTGAAAAAGAATTCTACAATCTCCTCTTCGAATACCACTCTTGTCAGTATGATTATCAAGATTATATGAATGTTGCAATTTCACTAAATTATCACAATACCTTTATTAAAATTTCGAATGAGTTCCTGTTTAATGCAGTGATGAGCAGTGAAATGCTGTTGGGTGGCTAAATCTCTTCTGCTCCTTGTGTCCTTGGCAAGTAGTAGCCAGTATTTACATTCAGACTGACGCTACTTCATGATCTGAGACCAAATGTTTTCTCTGTAATGCCTTTGTTACCCATTATTGTTAGCGTTGTCCAGTTTGCATGAGTTTCTACAAGTTTGTGAACCGTTGAATATTTATTTTCCACCTTTTGTTCGCCCTGTAACCACGTATCTCTGGTGTTTAAATCTCTTTCACCTCTGTGTCACAAATCGAAGAGACTTTATCCATTCCAAAAAAACATAACTTATTCTTTCCCACAATTTCCTGTCACAAATCGATTCGCTGATGTACAGTTTTAGTTAAACTATGTCCCATCCTGTTCCTTTCTGCTTGTCACCGGCCACATTCCCATGCTGTTCTGATGCGTCACCTTTTCTCTTTCGATTTGGAAAGCTCCTTTCACCTGAACCCTGTCCCTGCATCCTCTCTGTCAGTTTAAAGCCCTGTCCATAACCTACCAACATTATTGGCCAGGTCATTGGCCCCAGCACAGTTCCAGTGGGACCATCGGATTGCATTTTTTTAAATAATCAAGTATGGGATATGGGTGTCTGGCTGACTAAACTTTCTTGCCCAGCACTAGCTGCCATTCAGCTGAGTAACTTGCTCGGCCATTTCAGAGGGTAATTGAGAGGCAAACATTTTGCGATGGGTATATCATTCAGACCAGGTGAGGATGGGCAGATGTCCTTCTTGAAAGGAGAAGTGTTTGGATTTATTGTACATCAGCAATGATATTGATGGATTGTCAATTACTATTTTAAAAATAATTTATTTCAAATGCCACCAGTTCAGATGGTGGGGTTCAAAACTTCCTCCCCCGAACATTAGCTGAGGATTTGGATACATGCTCTGGCAATAACACCACTAATACCACCTGCTCACAGGCTGTTCACCCCTGAAAGCTGATACCAGTGCATCATGGAGCTAAACCTGTTTTCCCTTCATGATTGTTTGATCCTGATACCTTCTTGCACTCTGGTGATATCACTCAGTATCTCTCCATGTGGTATCCCTCACTGTGTGGGTCCAATTTCTGCCTCTGCCAGTGTCTCTCACTCTTGCACTACTCCTGATCCTGAGCCAACAGAATTCTCAACTCCAGAGGGACACAACAGCACAGGCCAGGAATGGAGACTGGGATTTTCCAGATCTCTGTGGGAATTGCTGCCATTCTCCATGATTAATCCTCACTACATCAGTCTAATTTCCCATCCTGTCTAGTTTGCTGTCTCCAGTAGGAAATTAGGAAGTTCCTGACTCAATAGACTTCCCATATACTGAGTGTCTCTCCATCACCACATTGAAGATACTTGGTCAGTCAGAGAGACAAAAGGCAGGGAGATCTGGAACGCTTCATAAATCCTGCAGTGAGGTAAGATCAATCATCGTGCACAGAGCAGGGAGCAATGAGAGGGCTCCAAACATCGGCTAACAAGACATGCCTTAGATACAGTGCTGAAGGGGGAGCACAGTATAGACATACCCCAGGTCAATCACTACCCCTACTGTAAGTTTTGTTGTACTGAGACAGCATCGGGAGTGTCACAAGCTTGTGATGCTTTAGTGAACATCAGTATAACAGGTGAATTGGCCATGCTAAATTGCCCGTAGTGTTAGGTAAGGGGTATGGGTGGGTTGGGCTTCGGCGGGGCGGTGTGGACGTGTTGGGCCGAAGGGCCTGTTTCCACACTGTAAGTAATCTAATCTAATCTAATCTAATCTAATCTAATCTAATCTAATCTAATCTAATAACAGACGAGAATGCAGGCTTCCCATGAGGGTGTCGGAATGCTGCCTGGGATCTTTCTGTTCTGTGTTCCCCCACTGTACATATACCATATCTCATGGACCAGTGTCTTCAATAATTTTTAACTGCTTTACAGTTCCTGTCCCTGTAACCACCTCCCTTCCCAATAGTCCCTCCACATATTTGAAATATACTTCATTCCAGACTACTATCTCTATCTCTGTAACTTGCTTCAGTGCCTACAACATGCCTTATCTAAGTAGTCTCCTTCTCTAATAACTGGAGAAAGAGCCATGCAGAACAGAAACGGTTCCTTAGATCCAACTAGTCCATGCCGACCACAGTTCCTGAACTCGTCGCATTTGCCTACGTTTGGTCCCTATCCCGTCAAAGCTTCTCCTCTCCATTTACCTGCCCAAATATCTTTTTCCATTGTGTATATGCACTTTTCTCTACCACTTCAGCGGCAGCTCATTCAATATGTGCACCATTCTCTGTGTGGAAATGTGCCCCTCTGGTCGCTTTTAAGTATTTTCTCTCCCACCACATATTTTTGCCCGCTAGTTATGGATTCCCCTACCCTGGGGTATAGACCTTCACTATTCACCCTATGTATACCCCTCATGTTTTTATAAACCTTTATAAGGTTACCCCTCAGTCACCTACACCCAAGGGAAATACGAAGGATAATACAAATATCTCTGCCAAGTTCCCATTGCGACATTGCCACAATGTTCTGGGATACACTTGTTCAGGACCTAGGGCTTTCTCTACCTTTGTGTTCTAAGACCTTCAGCTTCACCTCTTCTGTAATGGGGACTCTTTTCAAGACGTCACTGTTTCTTTCCTTTTGTTTCGTAGTCTTTGTCCACAGTATGTTCCTACATGAAATATTCATTTCGGGTCGCGCCAATTTCCTGTGGTTCCAGGCATGGATGGCCTTATTGATCTTTGAGGGACCCTATTGTCTCTCTTGTACTTTTATGCTGTAGAATCTCTTTGGATTCTCCTTAACCTTATCTGCCAACTCTACCTCATTCCCCCCATGTTGCTTTCCAGCTTATCCAGACTCTCTGTGTGTCAAACGCTCCAATATCAGTAACATCTTCGTCAATCTGCGACATTTACAGTTTCAGAATATGCTTCCTAAAGAAGGCGGATCACAATTCTACACAGTACTCCAAATGGAGTCCCAGCAATGTCTGATACGTATCGTGATGAACCAAATCCATTTGGCTAGTGTATCAAATCCATTTTCTCCATCCTGTCCACCTGTGACGCCACTTCCAAGGAACAATGTAACTGTCGCCTTTGGTTTCTCTCCGTTTGACACCACTGCACAGAACTCTGCCATTAATTGTGTTAGTCGCCCCTGGTTTGTCTTAACAAAATCCAATACCTCAATTCAGCTCCATCTTTCATTCCTTGACCCACTGACTCAGTTTGTTAAGATCACCTTTGATAACTGTATTCACTGTCCAATATAACTTATTTTACTATCCAAAAACTTACTAACACAAATTCTTATATTCTCGTTTATGTCAATAATAAACATGCATGGCCCCAACACCAATGCTTATTCACACCGCTGGTCAGAGGCCCCCAGTCTGCACAACAACCCTCTCCCACTACCCTCTGTCTCCTGTCAAGCCCATTTTGTGTCCGTTTGTCTCGCTCTCTCTGATCCCATGTGATCTAACCTTACTAACCAGTACAACACGCTAAATCCTGTCTAAGGCCTTGCTGAGGTCTGGATAGACAACATCTACTGCTTTGTCTTCATCTATCTTCTTGGTCACCTCTTCAAAAAACTCTATGAAGTTTGCGAGCCACGACTTTGTATGCACAACGCTATGCTGACTATCCCGAATCAATCATTGCCTTTTCAAATACATGTAAGTCCTGTTCCGTGGAATTGCTTCCAACAACATTTGCACCACTGACATCAAGCTAATTGGTGTTTATGTCCCTAGCTTTCCGTCGCAGTCTTTCCTAAATGCTGGCACAACATTAGGCAACCTCCAGGCTCCGAGCTCAACACTCGTGGCTGTCAGTGATAGAAATATCGTTGTAAGTTTCCCAATGTCCTGGGGTATACTTAATTGGTTGCCAGGGAGTTGTCTAATTTTATTGTGCTTTAAAACCGTCAGAACCTCCTGTTCTCCACTCCTGTGGGCTCTTTTGAAAACATCACTGTTTATTTCCCTGCTTCCCCAGTGTGTTTTCCACAGTAAGTTCAGACGTGAAGAGTTTGTTTCATATCTCACTCATTTCCTGTGGGTTCACACATGTATGGCTTCATTAATCTTTCAGGGGTCACATTCTGTCCCGAGTTAATCTTCTGTTGTTAATATACTTGTAGAATCTCTCTGGATTTTCCTGAACCTTCTGTGCCAAAGCTCTGTCAGTTCACCTTTAGACCCTCATGTTTTCCATTTTATGAGTATTACTACACCCACAATGTTCTTCAAGGGATTGACTTAATCCAGCTGGCTATATATGACATGCGCCCCCTTTTGTCTTGACCAGAGCCTCAATATCCCCAGTCATCCAGTGTTTCCCACTTGTGTCACCATTGTCCTTCACACTAACAGAAATATGCTGGCCCGGAAATCTTTATTTATCACTCTTTTGAAATAATCCCACTTGCCCGATGTTCCTTTACTTGCAAATAGCCTCCACAAATCAGCTTTTGGACAGTGTTGTCTAATACCTTCTGGACTGGGGCAAAGTCAGTTTGATCTTTAACTTGTGGACCAGGCCTGTTCTTTTCCATCTTTTCCATATTTTCAAACTAATAGAAATGTGGTGACTTTGTAAAAGTGCTCCCCCACAAACACTTCAGCCCCTTTCTCTACCTTGTTTCCCAAGGGGAGGTCAGATTTCATCCCTTTCTCCAGTCAGGCCAGTTACATACTGATTGAGACAGTTTTCTTGAACACACTGAACAAATAACTTCCATCCAAGATGTGAACACCCTGGCAATCCCAGTCTAGGTTTAGAAAGTTAAAATCCCAGACCATTGCAACCCTATCCTTCTTAGAGATATCTGAGATCTCTGATATATCTGCTGCTCAATTTCCCGCTGACTACTGCGGGCCTGTAGTACAGTCATATCAAACTGATATTCCTTCTTATTTCTCAGTTCTCCTAACATAGATTCACTGGCCGATCCCCAGGAATATCCTCTCTCAGTGCTGCAGTGATGTTTTCACTGATCAAAAACTCCACTCCCCCAACTCTCTTGTCTCCCCTTCTATCCTTCCTGTTGGATCTGTCTCCTGGAACAAATATTTGAGTCCTGTTCCTCCCTCAGCTGTGTTTCTGTAATTCCTCTGATTTCTCATTCCCATGTTCTTATTCATGCCTTGCGTTCATCTGCCTTACCTGTCAGGCATTTTGCATCAAAGTAAATGCAGCTTAATTCATCAGTTTTCCCGCATTGCTTGCTGTGCTCTTGCCTGGTTATCAATTGAAATTAGTCTGTTGAAATTCTGTCCCAGCCTCAACATTCAGACTGTAGCCTGAGACCATCTGCCTTTCTGTGGACAACAACCTCACCTATTATGTCATCTGCAAACCTGCTAATGATACCTTCTGCTTTCATATCCGAGTGAATAATGCCCATAAGGAACAGCAATGGTGCCTGCACAGATCCCTGTGGGACACTCGCTGGGCAAAGGCTTTCAATCACAAAATCAACCCTCCAGCAATTGTGGATCCAAATTGCCAACTTGCCTTGGATCCCATGGCTCTTCCCTTTTGGACCAGCCTTCCATGTGCGACCTTGTCAAAGACCTTAATTAACTCCACGGAACCCACATCATCTGCACTGCCCTCATGAATGTTTTCAGACATCAGTTTTCAAAAAACTGAACTGATTTCATCAGACAAGATCTTCCTGTATCAAATCCGTGCTGACTAACCCTAATCAATCACTGCCTTTCCAGTTATGAATTCAAACTGTCCCTCAGAATTGTTTCCAATACTTTCCTCCCCCTGCTGTCAGACTGTCTGCTCTGTAATTACCTGGTCTATCCCTGCTGCCCTTCTCGAACAAAGGAACGACATTAGCGATCCTGCAGTCATTCGACGACACTTCACCTGTGGCCAGCAAAGTTGTAAATATATCCACCAGGGATCCAGCAATCTCCTCCCTTACCTCCCATAGCAGCCTGGGAAACATTTCCTTGGGCTCTGGGGATTGTTCCACCTTTATGCCTGTGAAGACATTTAATACTTGCTCTTTATTGGTCTTAACATATTCTGGAACCTCACCATCCCAACTGAAATTCCCGGCTACAATACCTTTCTCCTGTGTGAATACAGGTGGGAAGTATTCATTGAAGACCTCACCTACATCCTCTGGCTCCATGCATAGATTGTCCCTTTGGTTTCTAACAGGCCTCGCTGTTTCTCTGGAAAGACTCTTATATTAACGATGGTGATGAAATACCTTGTGGTTTTTCGTCAGTTGTATCTCTCAAATATATTTCATGACTATTGTTTGTCCCTCATTTTTCACAATCCCCTTGCACTCTCTATACTTGTGAAGGGCTTCACCTGATTTTATTGCACAGTATTTTCTTTATCAAACTCATGATACAACTTGATCAGTATTCACTGGACTTGCTGCCTTTAGTATTCACTCTCCAAGGACCACACTGGCCCCGAGTTTCCACAGCATCACTTTTACTTACTCTCACTTTCCTAATATCGACCCAACTACAGGTAGTTTCTCCCTGTCTCTGTTTGCCAGATCCTCTCTAATGATCGCAATACTGATAGGAGGCACAGTTGTGGGGGGCTGGTGGGGAGCAGACAGGAGACTGTGTGGCTGCAGAAGTGACCCCAGGATAGTGTGCTGCCTCCCGGGTAACAGGGTCAAGGATGTCTCTGAGCGGTTACTGAACATTCTGAAGGGGGAGTGTGAACAGCCAGACGTCATTGTGCACATCGGCCCACATGACAGAGGAAGACAAAGGGATGGGGTCCAGTAAAGTGAGTACAGGGAGTCAGGTAAGAAGTTAAAAAAACAGGATATTGAGGTTAATGATCTCCAGATTACTCCCAGTGTCACCTGCCAGTGAGGATAGAAGTAGAAAGATTGGCCAGATGGATATGTGGTTGAGGCGCTGGTATCGGGGGCAGGGTTTTCAGTTCCTCGGTCATTGGGATCTCTTCTGGCTTAGAGGTGACCTGCACCAGGGGGATGGTTTGCACCGGAAGCAGAGGGGCACCAGTATACCTGGAAAGAGATTTGCTAGTGTTATGTGGCTGGATTTAAGCTAGTTTGGCAGGGAGTTCAGACTCTGAATAAGAAGAGGGGCCAACAACTAGTCAGGGAAAATACATCAACCATCGAGAGCAAGTTTTCTATCCAAGATATCCGGCGCACTGTATCGGGAGGGAAAAGACTTCTGGTTTAAAGGGCATTAATTTCAACGCACGAAGCCTGACTGGTAAGGCAGGCAATTTCAGACCATCGATTAGATCTGCGGACTGGGTTATTTAGCCATAACAGAAACATGGCTGAGAGAAGGGCAGGAATGGCAGCTCAGTTCCAGGATACAGAAGCTACAGGCGTGAGAGAAGGACAAGTAAGTGAGGAGGCCCGAGTTGTCCTTTTGATTAGGGAGGACATAACATCAGTACCTAGAGACAGTATTGTTAAGCGGTACTCAAATGATGCCATGTTTTTAAAAGTTAGAATCAAAAAAGGGATGGTCAATCTGCTGGGATGGTGTTCCAGACGCCAACATAGCCAATGGGTACGAGAGGAGATTTTAGGTTCCCATGTAAAAGGACCGTACGGGGTGGAATTTGTCAAATATGTCTAAGGAAGTTTCCTAAACCAAGATGTACAGGGCTCTACGCTACTCAGGTGGGTGTAACACTGGACCTCCCCTCAGAAACCGAGGTCGGGCAAGTGACTGAAGTATCATTCAGAGAGCACTTTGGGTCCAGTGACCACAACTGTCTTTTTTTTTACATAGTTACGGAAAAAGACCAGACAGGTCCGCAGATTAAGGTCTTAAACTGGAACAGGGTCAATATTGGGGCCATTCTGCAGGATAGACGAGGGATTGATTGGGTGAAGGTAAAAATCACACAACACTAGGGTATCATCCAGCTGGTTTACACACGAACCTCGATTATCTGAACGAGATGGGTAGGCAATAGTTCATTCAGATAATTGATTATTCGATTAATCGATTCAATGCCTTTCCTCTGGGGCTAAGAGTTTTTGGTAATGTCTCGTCCCCGTTGAGGTGACTAGACAGCAGCAAGCCATGCGTGAGCCCTCACGCCCCTCCAGCCCCCAAAAATGCCCCGCTGCTCGCCCCCAAACCCTTCCAACACCGCCCCCACCC
>NC_057717.1:87021087-87022173 GCF_004010195.1 Chiloscyllium plagiosum | reverse complement strand
GCCCCACCCACCGTTCGCGCCCATACCCCCGGCTGCCTGGCCCCCTGTGCACCCCTGCCCCCATCATCTCCTCCCCCTCCTGGGCAGCCGGAGTGGACACCAACAGTAAGACAACTGCTGCCTTTGGTAGTTCCGTCTCCAAATAGTGCACACTCACATGCACACATGTACACACACGTGCACACATAGCCACACACACAGACACACGTACATATGGCCACACACATCCTTTTACTGCAAAATTGCGAAAAGGTCCACGTCTGCAGTGTACAGGACAATGTTCGGGAGAATATCTGGAGAAGGGGTGGTTAGGATTTACCCCTATGTAGAACTTCAGGCTAAGCCTGGGGAGAACCAGAGAGGGTGGGAGGTCAGTCATTTGGAGATGGTACCTGGGCTCGATGTCCAGGACTGTTCTCGGCAGCATTTCAGTGAGCTGAGATCAGTTTTCATCAGTGTGAACGAAAAAAGACACAATCAGGATTGAAACAGGTCTTTGATGTAATGTTTCAATCGGGACCTCGCGTTCTCCTTTGGATAAACCGATATTCGGATAATTGATATTTAGATAATCGAGGACCCTTTGTGTTTGGAAGCGCTAGATTTAGAAGTTCTGTTGATTATTCTAAAAGATGAAAGACTTAATCAAAACTTGTTTAATATTCCATGACACTGCCATCCTTTGCTATACATTCTGTGTCCTATGACTGTGCTCCAGCAGCACTTCGAAAGCTAGTGCCTCCAAATAGACCTATTGCACCTGGAAGCTGGTGTTGTGATTTTTAACTTTGCCCATCCCAGTCCAACACCGGCAAGGGGAAATCATGGGTGAGTCTGCTTGAAGGAAAATGAATAACTGGCAAATGGGAGGCTTTTAAATGTGTGATCTCAAGAATCCAGTATGTCACTGTTAGTGTGAAGGGAAATCCCATTTGACTCTTCCCACTTTGACCATTCTGGAGGAGGTTACTAATGCTCCCTTATCTGTGAAACTGTCTCCAACCAAAATTACTTCCCTTCTGGGAAATCTGTCAGACTCCACAACCTCCATCTCTTGCTCATCTGCAGAGCCTAAACCTTCCTGTA